>NW_022631179.1:1582616-1835671 GCF_010015895.1 Lontra canadensis
CATATATATATATATATGTGTATATATACATATATATATATATATATACAGCGCCAAATATGCAGTTGGCTTAAACAACAGAAATCCATTTTCTCACAGTTCTGGAGGCCGGAAGTCCAAGATCAAGGTGTCAGCAGGTATAGTTTCTTCTGAGGCCTCTCTCCTTCGCATGCAGATAGCCACCTTCTGGCTGTGTCCTCTCGTGGTCTTCGCTGTGTCCTCTCGTGGTCTTTGCTCTATGTGCCTGTGCCCCTGGTGTTTTTCTCTGTGCCCTAATCTCGTCTTCTCATAAAAATACCAGTTAGATTGGATGAGGACCCACCCTAATGGCCTCCTTTTTAACTTAATTCCCTCTTTAAAGGCCCTATATTCAAATACGGTCACATTCTGAGGTATGGGGTTGAGTGCTTCCACACGTGAATTTTGGTGGGGGAACAATTCAGTCCATAACATTAGGGAAAACTATGGAGGACACCAGGTATGTGCTATTCTCCTGGATGCATCTTCAGTGTCCTGCTTCTCCCTGAAGGGCTCCTGCCCTGGACTGTAGAGAGGAATTGCTTCTGTCCCCTGCTGTGCCCACCCTCGACTCTCCCTTGACACCGTCTTGCCTCATGATTTTGGGGACAATCCAAACAGTCTCCCTGACTTGTAGCAGAAAGACATGGTGCAAGAGAAATACTGCATATATTTAGCATGACATGTAAATGTTTTATGGAATCTAGAGTAAATAATGTATATATTTGAAAAGTCAGTGTAAATATTTTATAGGCTGCAGGACGACTGGGAAGTGTGGAATCTGTTATGCTTAGAGCTTCCCACAGGACCAATGGCAAGCAAGGGCAAGGTCAAAGGAAATCAGAATGACAACTTGTTTATGATGCATCAGAAAACATCTCTCTTTTTCTCCCTCTGCCTGGCCCTTTCTTTGAACACACAACTTATTCTCGAATGAATTATCCACAGCAACTTAGGACCAACTCCTTTAGCCTGAGAAGCAGCCAGAAATACAACGGGACTGGGTCAAGAGCAGCATGTAAAACTCTAAATGATTAGCTGATTATTTTATTTATTTCTTTACTGTCTGCCTCACCTACAGAATGCAGATTCCAGGACGGCTAATTTTACAGACCCCTGGTGTGCAGATACATAGGAGGCAGTCAATGAATATTTCTTGAATGAAAAATTGGTGAGATTTGATATCAAACTGAATACCTCTTCCACTACACAAGTTTCAAAGCATTGCAATCTCAGGGACACCTGGGTGGCTCCATCAGTTAGGCGTCTGCCTTCAGCTCAGGTCATGATCCCAGGGTCCTGGGATCGAGTCCTGCATTGGGCTCCCTGCTGAGCAGCTTCCCCCTCTCCCTCGGCCCCTTGCTTGTGATATCTCTCTCTCACACACAATCTCTCTCCCTCAAATAAATAACATCTTTAAAAACAAAACAAAACAAAAAACGAAAACATTGCAACCCCAGCCCCAGCCAGAAGAGTCAACACTTTGAATCTGTAAGTCCGGCAAACCTTGGCGGGTTTATCTATGTTGATGGTAGAACTAGCTGAAGTCATCTTCAGTGAGCCGATGTTACTGCTGTTTACTTGGATTTAGAAGGAGGTATTTTGGATCACGGAGCCCCAGAGCGGATGCCACTGCAGGGAAGAACCCTCCAGGAGGCCTTCAGAGGAGGGAGAGGTGCACTGCAGATGGGGATAGAAGAGGCAAAAAGCCAAAGGTTGGAGAGAAATGGGAAGATCCTAGAAGATCTTTACTACCTTTGCAAGTTTGCCCGTGAAGTACCTCTTCACGGACATAACCATGAGTGTTTCAAAATTAAGGGTAAACAACTATTAACTGTTCCAGAATTTTTACTCCATTCAGCACACCACCAGTAACAGCACTAACAGCAAACTCTTACATAGTACTTTCCATGTCCCAGGCACGGTTCAGTATATATTAATTCATTTCATCCTTGGAACAGTCCCACGGGTAGTGGAAAGTAAAGGTGAAACAGAAATGCAGAAGTTTCTGTGACTGAATTATCTAGGGATTTTAATTAACCATTCTCCTTTCCTCCATGATATCAGACACTGGTATCAGTGGTTAAAACATGTTTCTCCTTCTAGATATTGCCCCTTTGTTCATGCGTGTATGTGTGTGTGTGTGTTCCTTGTGTGAAGATAGAGTATCCTCCAGGTAAACAAAATATGCTTGGAAACATGTCTCACCTCTCACAAAATCCCAGAGCCTGAAGAATGGAAAGACCCTGAGAAAGCCCAGCTCCAACCCACCTGTCAGACAGATGCGAGGGGAGACTAGTTCCCAGGAGCCCCTCACATGAGGCTGTCCCTCAGCTCCTTAGCTGTGCATGAAACCTTGTGATGCCCTGGGCCACACCCAGGAGCAGATCTGTTGTCAGCTTTCAGAGAATGGGGAATATCAACTGGCTTTGTCGATGGGAGCAGTGTAGGGCAGGGAAGAGACAAGGGAAAAGACAAAGAAAACAGAAAAAAATCACTTATTCATTTCTGATATTTCTGTTAGGAGAGTACATAACAGTTGAGCAATCAATCCCAAGCTTTTCTTATTCTTTTCTCAATTTAAAACCAAGTCCATAAATTCTGTACACCAGAGCACCCCTAGAGGCCTGTGCTGCCTTGTACTACGTTCAGCAGAAAGAACAACTATCTTCTTACATCCTACCTAGGGATGTTCTGCAATGGATAGGAAAGGTGGTTCAAGCCACAGTGTACCTGTCACACAAGTCACACTGCTGTCAGGAGTGTGTCTGCCCACTGTGCTACTTTATCCATGGTTCTGGAGTGTTGTAGACAAAGCCATAAGTGAGCTAGACGTCTCACAGGATGGGAGGGAGGCATGTTGTGAACCAGTGTTCAGTTCTTGATGCCAGAGAAGGAGCTGGGACTCCCAGAGGCCTGAGTGGACACATTGGGCCTTTCCCCAGGGGCAGCTGCTGGGGAGAGGGCTCACTGCTCACTACCCTTCTTGGTTCCATGACCAGGTCTTCAAGTTCTGCCACTGAGTCAAAGAAAATGGAACACGCTTCCTCCTCTATCTACGTGAATGGCAATAGCCTGCACCAGACTTCTGTATCACCTTGGGGCTTATTCAAGTTATTCATTCTTGAGAAGTTCTAACTCAGGTGGGGCCCGGGCACCTACATATACATTCCACTGGGTAAACTCAGAATCTATAGCTGGGACAGAGCTGGGCTTGGGAATATTCTGAGCCCCCCAGAAACATTTAACTGCACTTCCCAGAAGTACACTTCCGGAGGAATGCATTTTACTGACACTATCGATACCATGGAATTGAACACAAAGTGTTTTGTTTTCTTTTTTACTTCTCTTTTGTCTTATTTTTTGTTTTGTCTGATTTGGGTTAACTTTGTATCATCTCCTGAGGCAGAAAATACAAGGAACAAGATTCTTTTTTCTTTGGTTTGGATAAATAAATAGTAAACGAGTGACTACTGATTGTTAGATGGATGTTGCCTCTATGGATTGAGAGATGGATAAAATATCCATTCTACACTTATCATGAAGCAATTGCTAGAGAAAATACATATATAGGGAGGAAGAGGAGCAAGGACGAGAGGTTCCCAGCTCACACAGAGTATGCGGGGAAGGTGGCTGGAGGGTTCTGGTTGATTGAGTTTCTACATTTGTATTTTTTATTTTATTTTATTTTAAAATTTTATTTATTTATTTTGAGAGAGAGCAAGAGAGACACAGAGAGAGCACAGGAACAGTGGGCAGAGGCAGAGGGAGAGGGAGAGGGAGAGGCAGACTCCCAGCTGAGCAAGTAGCCTGACGCCAGACTAGATCCCAGGACCCTGGGATCATGACCAGAGCAGAAGGCAGATGCTTAACCAACTGAGCCACCCAGATGCCCTACATATGTACGTACCTCTTCAGCAAACCCAGATTTAGAGGTAAACAGAGCCGGGTTCCAACAATAGCTCTGACTCTTACTATCAGTATTAGCTAGGGTAACCAACTGCTGTAACCAATTCACCACATCTCAAAGGCCCAATGTGGTAAATGCTATAGGTCTCACTCAGAATACAGTCCAGTGCACAACAGTGGGGTTCTTCTCCATACAGTGGTTCATGCATTTCATATGGCTCGTCCTGGGCTAGGGCCTCAGCTCAATGGCACTCAGTAGAAGGGAAGACAGTGGAGAAGATGCCTTGCTTTTAAGCAGCCTCAGTCCAGAAGTGACCTACATCCCTTCCATCCACTTTCCATTGGTGACAATAAGCCATGGGGCCAGCCTCTACACAAAGAGATTGGGAAGGGCAGTCCAGCTGTGGGCCCAGGAGGAAGAAGTGGGTGAGTGACAGCACTCCCTGCCATACTAGCAAGGTCCTATCAGTTAAGTCACCAAAACACAATGAACATTGGGCACTGTGGCTCTGACTCTGGCTTCTACCTTCTGGGTAAAGCAAAGACTTCTGTCTAGGACACCCGTGTGTGTGTCTGTTATCTGGGAGCATTCCCGCTGTTGTGGTCACATCAGACGACTGGTCAACAAACATATGACTGGGCCCTGTGCTGTCTGGGAGTATGTCTGTAGCCACTGTCCCAATAGAGATACACTGTACCCTCAGAAGAGACTGTAATGTTGTGCCTGGTTTTCTTGGTATTCTAATTTTGAAGAACGCTTTACAATAAGTTGTATGTATATTCAGAGGGTATCAAGTTTTTATCCCTTTTTAAAGCAGCTTAATTTAAGCAGATGGCCTCTAACCTTTGAATCTCAGGTGTTGTCTTAGAGCCCTGAAATGTAACTCTTTTTTTTCATGTCTGGGGATAACAAAAGAGCAGGTCATGAGGAGTGACCTTACCCTGCTGTTTTGCTTCCAGAGTGTGAGGTCGTCCAACATAAAATACTCCAGATACGTTTCCTGGTACAACATGCCTTGAAAATTATATGCTTTCAACTCAAAGCATAATTGGATACAAGAAACTAATGTTCATGCTGTTTTATAACATGTTTCTCATAGCCTGTGGCCTTTCCTCCCACCTTCCTCCCCCTCCTTGAGTGCACAACTGTTTCAGAGAAGAGATTAAACCTCAAAAGAATCTAAGTATAATCTTTGAGCGGCGATGGATTTGTTAGGAAACCCTGTCTCCACGGCAGGCTGGATACTGTTACCTGCACCACATTTGTCACCGAATCCGGACTGTCAGTGTTTGTACAGACAGTAGGGATTAAAAAAAAAAAAAAAAAAAAGGAAAGATAAAATTTATGGATGCCCCGGGGTCCTCCCCATAATCTGACAATGCTAATCTTTGGTGTTAACGGTGTGGAAGCTACAGACTGTCCCTCTGGAAACTGAAAACGAAGGCATTTAGAAGAAATCAAAGAGCAAATATCAAACAAGCCGTACCTCTTCTATCATCTATTCCCTGTCTGCGTACCCTCCATACTTTCGTCTGAAAGATCACTTGAGATTCTGGGGGCCTTTCAGGAGATTATCTGTATCAGTTAAGGCTTTGAAGTAGGGACTGCTGGCATCTCATTACTGACAGAGATCAAACAGAGAAGCTGGAGTGCAGTCCCTGGCCTGTGGGACCTCATCCACACGTCACACAAGCTCTAAATTATCAAAGTCGGGACAATCTTTATGTGCTACCTGCTTGGCCCCAGATAACTCCTCCTGCCTCCTCCTGCCTCTCTCTTTCTTGTTCTTGCTTTCCTTGCAGCCTGTGCTAATTCCCTCTGCTTTTCCTCCGCTGAGAAAGTCTTCTTAAAAGGTGGAATGGTTGTTGTCTTCAAACTCAAGAACTTGTCTTCAACACTTTTGCAAGAGAAAAAAAAGTGAGGCTTCTGCAAAGTTGAATCGTTTGAGTTGAAAATGTGCTTTTGATGGAAAAATGTCCTAGCAGCAGGTCACTCTGTGGTACCAAGGGGGCCTTTAGCCCGAGAGTGAGATTGTGTTACTTACGGTCTAAAGCTGGTACTGAAGGGGCCCAATGAATTTGCGAACTTTACCTCACCGGGTTTGTGAATCTAGACTGGTAGTTGGCACAGTTTCCTACCTTCAGGGCTGTGATCCTGGTGGGCAGTTTTCTGGGATGGTTGGAAGAGCTAGGTAGGGGATCTAAGCAGCTTTCCTGCTTGCTATTCAGATTTTCCAGAAAACTTTTCACTTCTGGGAGGAAAAGTGTGGGTTGGGTTATCATGGAACAGAGATATAGACCATCATGAAAACTTTCTTTGCCCTTGGCTTTCCTCTTCTTGCTCTCTCTGCTATTCTGGGCCTGCTATTTTGCAAATTGTCAATCATTGCTCTTGTACTTTGGTCAGATTCACTCAGTAAATGCCAACCCTGAATTGATCCATTCACCTTCTCAAATCCCATACCTTCACGTTGGGTAAATCCTGCCCCTGCACTGTTGGATGCTGCTAAAGATGGTCACGTAACTATGTATTCTTGATCTCCAACATCAGTTTGGCCTTGCAGTCTTTCCGTGTTTCTCTAGCTAGAGAATGCCATTCTCCTCGCAGGAAAACTTTCTTCTCTTCTTAACATCCCTGTGTGTTCCCCAGAGAAGATTCTACCACATAGCAGGTACTTAATAGATGTTTGAATAAGGAACTTGCATTTATTATCCCTTTGTTTCTGTTTTCTGTTCTTTTCTCTTTCTTTTTTTGTTCTTCCTCGCTGTGCCATAGATTGATCAGCTTCTTGCTCTCTGGTGGGAGATGGGGAGGGATTCTGGGCCCTTACCTTACCTTGCATGATGTAAACCCAGTGGTCTGAATATCTTTGGGAAGTCAACTCAAGGGAAATGGAGCCCTGGTCCCAGCCCTGATCTGTGATCAAGAAACCAGCTAAAGAAGCCATTGAATGCAAATGCATGAGGTAGACCATAATTTCTCAGTAAGTGAGAAGGCATTTGACAACATGTTATCAACCCCTCAGAACTAGGGGCCATATTTGCTTTCCTCTTTGAAGCCCCTCAAAATATTTACTATTTTTGAATAATTATTTGTGGTGAAAAGCCCCCAACATGTGACTGTCTGGAAATTCTGAAATGCAACTTTAAGCCTAATTTTTGGGTAAGTTATGTCTTCTTTCTAATAACAGAAACTGGAGGTCTATGGTCAAATGGAGGCAAGCAAGAAGTTTTGTACAACTCTACTTCTGTTCCTCCTCTCCTTCTCCTCCTCCTTTCCCACCTCTTCCTCCTCCCCCTCCTCCTTCTCCTCCTCCTCCTCCTCCTCCTTCTTCTTCTGGCACTTTGGTAGCACTATAATTGCCCATGGTCATGGGGAAGGAGACAGCAAAATAAGTAAACTAAAAATATATTTGAATTGTGAAGAGCATACTTGGTGCCAGGAACCATGTTATGTGCTTTACATATATCAGACTAATCTTCAGGTAAATATTATTATACCCATTTTACAGATGAAAAAAACTGATGTTAAAGAGGAGCCTTAACCATGTAGGCCACATACATAGCAAGTCAGAGAGCCAGGATTCAAACCAGCTCTGATGGCCCCATAGGCCTCCATGTGCTACTTTCATCAAGATTCACACTGAATATCATATTGATGAACCCACCAGGTACAATAACCAAGACCAGTAATATTTACCCAGAGGTGCTGATACATTTATATTTAACTACCATAGATTTCATGCCTGGTTTTTCTCTCTCTGGAGGGTGCTAGGAACAACAGAAAGAGTAAATTAAGGAGAAAGAAAGAAGAGGGTAGATCCTTTTTCAGTGTTCGTCCTCATTCAGTCATTCAGTAAAACCATTTATTGAGTAAGGCATTTTACTAGATACTTGGGAGACTCATAGACAGAGAAAATCCTATGCCTACCATCAGGGAGTTTATAATTTAGAAGAAGAGACAAGGCAATTGTCCAGAATCACAAAGTTATGAGGAAGGATGTGATCCGTGCCAAGGACAAGTTCAAAGGGCTCTGTAGGTGCGAAGAGTGGAACGGTATTTGGGAGCTGTGGGGTCAGGGTTACATCACCAACAATGGACATTTCCAAGAGCATGGAACATTCGCTGTGCTTGGGAGCAACGCAGACCTATGTAGGAACAAATCCATAGAAGGAAAGACAGAAACAGTAAAAAAGAAAGAGGGGCAGGCCAAAACAAATATTAACTATGAAGTTAAATTTTATTTTACAGTATTCCTAAACTATCTTTGTTCTCTCTTTTCCTCTGTGTGCCTAGAAGCAGACAGCCATAAAGGAAAGAGAGAGAGAGAGAAGAAACACATGTAAAGATCTGATTTAGAGTCAATCTTTGGCCACCGAAGTCATCTGGCCCAGACGATGGATGTCATAGTCCCTCCAGTGTTTGACTGCCACAGGGCAGGGCCCTCTGGAATGTGTCACCAGGAGGAAATGGAGCCTGGTTTAAGTAACTCAAAAGCCAGATTTGGACTGAGATTGCTCTGAGGGTACCTGAAGAAACAGGAGCAAAAGGAGATAATAAGGGGCGCCTGGGTGGCTCAGTGGGTTGAAGCCTCTGCCTTTGGCTCAGGTCATGATCTCAGGGTCCTGGGATTGAGCCCTACATCAGGCTCTCTGCTCCACAGGGAGCCTGCTTCCTCCTCTCTCTCCCTGCTTGCCTCTCTGCTTACTTGTGATCTCTCTCTCTGTCAAATAAATAAATAAAAATCTTTAAAAAAAAAAAAAGGAGATAATAAGCAAAATGGCTTGGCTCTTTTTTTTTTTTTAACTCCCTTCAATCACAGAGCTTAACAGATGGGACTTCCTGTCCCAGTGTATGCACTTTCCTAGGGTCCAGCAAGGGAGGGTGGGCTTATTAAACTGGATGGGATCTGAAGGGTATGTAGTTTCTATTGTGGGGCTGTCGGGACAATGAAGGCGAACAAAGAGGAAGATAACGGGCATCCGGAGCATTTGCTGAAGCATGAAGAAGGGCCAGAAATATCCATGCCGAGTGCACCCCTGTCAGATTTGTGCCACTTTCTTATGTCAGTGAATCATTTCTGCTTACTGAACCATAAGACTAAGTGCATGCCCCCGAGTCTCCAGGTAGCCCTGCTTGGACTGCCTGCAAGGCTGTTTTGAGGATGGGACCCCCAGAGAGGCAAGGAACCGACAGCAGTGGGAGTAAATCTATTCACCACATTTGGACTTGATGTGCGGTTTCTAGGATTAGTGGGAAAATATTTATATGGGACAGGAGTGGTGTTTCCTCCTGAGCTTCGTTTGGACCTGGAGGGCATCTGATTAAGGGAGGGCTCATTTCTGTCCCCACTCTGTGAAGTTTGGAAGAGAAAGGTAGGGCCACAGCTGATGGGTTGAGGTGTTTGTTGGGTCAAAACTGGGCCCAGCAGATAACTGACCAGTTCTAAAATTGTCCTTTTGCTCTCTGGCTTATTCCCAAAAGAGAGCCGCATAGTTTATTGCTGTCATCTGTTTGTGTTTCAGATACTTATCACTCTGGGAGGCTCACACTGCCAAACTTGGTTGTTTATGCCCAGCACTCCTCTCTAGGGGAAGAAGGACTTTTGTCAAACTGTGAACTGCCTTATAAACAAGACTGATCTGTGAATACAGAAGTGGATCCTCAAAGCCTCTGCTCGAATTGCAGTCAGACTAGTACGGAGGGCATTTGGACTGAAGTCCTGTCTCATGCAGAGTTTCTGGCACAATCCCAGTCCTTTCTGCTTCCTGAGCTGCCTTCAGGTTCAGCTCCGGTCATCTCTTCTAGACTGATAGCTGGCCATGTTCCTCCCCTGCCATACCTAGCTTCTCCGGGTCTCTAAAATGGTGCCTTGGTCAAGAAGCTAAGAGAGGTCAAGGACTTCACATGTCAAGGAGGCAAAAACAAGATGTTGGATGAAAGATCAAGGGACAGTGAAAATATACTTCACCTGTGCTCAGTAGCTAAAAGCAGAATCCTTAGTATTTCAGTGTTCTCGAAAGACCAAAAAAGCAAAGCAAAGCAAAACAAAACCAAAACCAAACCAAACCAAACAAACACACAAACAAAAAAACAAAAACAAAAACAAAAATGAAACTATGTGTAGAAAGCATAGATTATGTTAGAGTATAAAATTCTTGTACTGGGGTGCCCGGGTGGCTCAGTGGGTTAAAGCCTCTGCCTTCGGCTCAGGTCATGATCCCAGGGTCTTGGGATCGAGCCCCACATCGGGCTCTCTGCACAGCAGGGAGCCTGCTTCCTCCTCTCTCTCTGCTTGCCTCTCTGCCTACTTGTGATCTCTGTCTGTCAAATAAATAAATAAAATCTTAAAAAAAAATCCTTGTACTTAAAAATTTGTATGTCTATGTGGGTGTCACGAGAATAATATTGGGTCAGTGTCTGTCTTTCATACTGTCAGTATACAGTCTTTCGTTCAACAAAAAGTTGCTGAATATCTACGAAGTTCTAGGCACAGTTCTGTACTGTGAGGATATAGAAGTGAACAAAACAAAAATTTTTTCCACATGGAGGCAGGAGAGGGAATAAACAAATAGTCAATTATGACACTTCGTATGACATACAGTAATAGGTTTAAGGAAAGAACAAAAACAGAGTGAGATGTAGAGAATTCTAGAGGCAGAAGAAGGCTTACAGTTTTAAATATGATGACTGGGGCAGGCCTCACAGAGAAGGTGGCATTTGAGAAAGACATACTAAAGAGGAACAGTCAGGCAGCTATCTGGGGAAAGGGCTTTCTAGATGTTCATTCATAATAAAATGCATTTTAAAATACCCACAAATACAAATTTTTCATCAGTGGCCCTCAGTCTAAAAACATTACCTATCAGGGATGCCTGGGTGGCTCAGTCAGTTAAGCTTCTGCCTTTGGCTCAGGTCATGATCTCAAGGTCCTGGGATTGAGCCCTACATAGGGTTCCCGGCTCAGTGGGGAATCTGCTTCTCTCTCTTCTTTTGCTCCTCCTCCCTTCTTGTGCACATGCGCTCTCTCTCTCTCTCTCTCACTCTCTCTAATAAGTAAATAAAATGTTTAAAAAAAATAAAAATAAAGAAAAACAAAAACTTCACCTATCTCTTTGAGGCCTCATATTTTGCAAGAACATTGAAACAGAGGCAGCAGCCACACCCTGAGTAGAGTGAATCCCTCTCCAAGTAAAACAGAACCTTCCTCAGGGAAGAATTGGGAAGTTCATGAGTGGCAAGGGGCACGATGGAGCAACTGTGTATCTTCAAGCAAAACCACATACACATCAGGCTCCCGAATTAAATGGTGGAAGCAGAAAGGGGCTCCCACCAAATGGTCACCTTTTATATTCCATTCTCTCCTCCTTTCATCAAATTTTCAATAATGTTCAATTCAATTCAGTTATAAACTGTTCTCAAATGTGTGAATAAATGGCTCCCAGTAACAACACCAAATTGTGCATGTTGTTCTCTAGACACTTGCAGGAAACACAGAGGAAAGAACACATGACTAGCCCAGGTCTTGTCTCCAAGGAGGGGCCCACAGAATTAACTCTAGGGAGTAATCTATGTAGTTAGCAAAAATGAGCACACTTCATCCTACCAAAACATATGAAACCTGGTCTTTCTCTGAGAGGTGAGCACAAGGGCCCCATTCTGCTGCCAAGGGCCTGTGGCTCCTAAACAGAAGAGGAATGACACTCTGTGCACCATGACCACTCTCAGAGGCCTTAGGATTCATTTCTCTGCCCTTACTCTGACAACCATCCACCAAATCAATGCAGGCAACAGCCCGCTACCCAGTGTTAGCAATCCACAGAGTTCCCCGATGTCAAACTTACGCTCATGTGATCAGAATCCATGGCAGCTGAAAACCCACACAAGAATCGTTTTTAGCAGACCCAGTGGAACTATCCGGCCTGAGGCGAAGAGCTGTGTGTGTGTTGCAGAAGGGTGAGGGCAGGGGGTTCTGGTGTGTGGCTGGAAGGGGATTTGTGAGAAAAGCCAGAGTAAGGTGCCTTAAATTCTTAGCCCTCACCCCTCACTCTAGCAAAGTCCCTTTGGTGATTTCATAACTCTGTTTGCCTCCATTTCTTCATCTATAAAACAGACCATGGAAACAGTCTCTGTGTTATGGGAGTTAAATGAGTTAATATTTGTGAAGCCCAATAGTTCCTGGGTTATAGAAAGCACTTCCTAATAATAAGTCTTTTTATTATTCTCAAGGAACAAGGAAAGATCTGCATCTCTACTCTTTGCCTTTCTGTGTATTTTCTGAATTTTATGAAACACAATCTCAAATTCTGCTGAAGAAGGAGGGCAAGATGGAAAAAGAAAGGCATAAGCTCTCTCTATGGAAGACAGAACCTTATGGAATGTCTGATTGAGCCATGTTTCAGATACACTTCCTCCTCCCCTCCCCCTCCTCTTCTTCCCCTCCCAGTTCTTCTCTTTCTTCTGTGTCTTTTTCTTTTCCCTCCCCTTCTCCTTCCCTTCCCTTTCTCCTCCCCCTTCTCCTCCTTCTCCTCCTCCTTATTCCTACTCCTCCTTTTAGAGAGGAAGAAAGAGGGAATTGTAATTCTATACATATTTTGAAGAGTACCAAACATTAATAGCATTTGTTTTTGTACAGTCAATTTTACTTTAGATTTGCCCACATATATTTACCATGCTCATTGTTTTCCATTGTTCCCTGCATCTCCAACCTTCTATTTGGGATTATATTCTTTCCAACCCTCACTTCTATATCTTCTATATTCTCTATCCATTTGACTCTTTGTTCTTCATTCTATAATATTTTCTTCTGGTTCATCTTCCACTTCACTGATACCTTCTTCATCTGTGTTTAAACTGCTCTTATACCCATTTATTGAGCTCATAATTTTGGCTTTATGTTTTCCAGTTCTAAAATTTCTTTTTTTTTATTTAAAAAAATAAAAATAAAATTCTTTTTATTTTGTTTTATTTTATTTTATTTTTTCAGTGTTCCAAGATTCATTGTTTATGCACCACACCCAGTGCTCCATGCAATACATGCTCTCCTTAACACCCACCACCAGGCCCACCCATCCCTCTACCCCCCTCCATTCCAAAACCCTCAGTTTGTTTCTCAGAGTCCACAGTCTCTCATGCTTCATCTCCCTCTCCAATTTCCCCCAATTCACTTTCACTTTCCTTCTCCATTTCTATTTACTTCCTTCTCAAATCTTTTTTTTATCATCTTTCATACCTTCCAAATATTTTTCTAAAGTTTTTGTGGTTTTGGTCTTTTTTCCCCCTTGAACATAGAAATTAACCTTAAAGAATATTTCTGGTAATTGCACCATCTGGAGTCACTCTGCATTTATGTCTGCTTTCCACTGTTTCTTGTGGTTTTCATTTATGTTGTCTCGTCTCTTCTTTTGTGCCTTGATAGTTTTAATTTTTGTACTTGACATTGTACTTGAAAAACTATAAAAATTATAAAAATTATATGAGATCTTTTCTTCCAGTGAAGTTTATATCTTCTTTTTTCCAGGCATCTGGGTACACTAGTACTCTTGGATCACCTCAATTCAATTTCAGGGATTTTCTGTGCCACCCAGATTATTTGAAGCTGAGCTGCAATCCACTTACGACTGACTTACCTTTCTTCTGGTATTTCTCCCTTCTTGCTCTCCAAGATTGAAGGGTTTGCCAGAGCCTTTCACACTTGGTAAACCTTAAATATCTATTTGGAACATCCTTCCAGCCCCATGAGGCTTCTGTTCTACTCTTGATTTGGTTTGATTAAATCTTATTTTGGTTAGCTTTTTGATACCTTCAAGGTGACTTTTAAAATAGTTTTTCAGATTTTCTGATTGTCTTCAGCAAGAGAATTCGTTCAGATTGACCCAAGGGTACGATTATTTGTCGCTTCTTCCACTGAGACATTTTTTAGGGGTTCTGTAAATGGTATGGCTGAAAGATCTCTATGCAAGTACTGTCTTTACTACTAATAAACAGTATGAATTTTGGCAAATAACCTTAGCTTTCTGGATTTTATTTCTCTTTTACATCAGGAAATTCAATTAGATGATGTTTAGTCTTCCTTCAAAGTCCAAAATTTTATGATTTCTTGGCTTAGGATTTTCCAAAGAGAAAAGTATAATACATTAGGAACAGAGTTCCTCAAACTTGTGGGTGTTTAAACATCAAAAATATCAAACATGTTTGCTTTATTCTAATCCCAGTATGTTTTTTAGGAAAATGTTTCCTGATATTCAAACTAGTGACTGATTCCATTGTTCTCTTATTGAGGATGGAGGAAGCCTGAAGCCCAACTGCGTCATCAAGATCCACTCAGATGGTAGCCACCACTCCAGTTTTTTAGAAAAGAAAATTTAGGGTAAGTAATTGTTGGCCAGGTACTGGAGAATTTTTTTTTTTTAAGATTTTATTTATTTATTTGACAGACAGAGTTCACAAGTAGGCAGAGAAGCAGGCAGAGAGAGAGAGAAGGAAGCAGGCTTCCTGCTAAGCAGAGAGCCCAATGCAGGGCTCGATTCCAGGACCCTGAGATCATAACCTGAGTGTAAGGCAGAGGCTTTAACCCACTGAGCCACCCAGGCGCCCCAGTACTGGGGAATTCTAAAGGCAATAAAGGAATGCTAAGGTACTAACTGCTTTGTTGTAGTTACCTCCTCTTGAGCTGGAGGATCAAAGAAAAGAGGATGAAATTTCTAAGACAAAACTCAGGCCTCTGAGTAGGAGAGCTGCTGGTGCTGGTGTCTTAAGAGTCTCATGCTCTACTGACTGAGCTAGCCAGGTGCCTGTGCTGGTGTCTTAAGAGCTTTAAGACAGAGTCCTCAGGGATTGGAACTCAGTCTTTGAGAAGAGTTCCTGGTGGATAACCAATGTTGCTGACAGGACCCAATCAGGCTGGTTCTGAGTGCTGGAAGAACTGCCAGGCGCAATCAATGACTGCTACAGGAGCAAATTTCTTATGTCCAGGGAGAGACAAAAACAGAAAGGAGCCCGTCTCTTTTCTTGCATCCTGCCTTCCAGACTCTCTCTACTGCCCCCAACTGGCAGAACCTCACACAGAAACAAAGGAGAAACCCTGCCTCAGCATCACAAAAGTGATTATAAAAGGATGGGTTTAATCTTGACAGACAGTATTTTAATAAGCAGCACACCATCTTCTCAATCTGCACTGACTCTGGTTTATTTTGTTATGTTGTCACTGTGGATTATTGGAGTTTTAAAATAATAAGCCCCCGCTGTTTATGTTGTTTTACCTGGACATATTATGTCTATGTAAAAAATATGGGTACTCTAATACATAGCAAAAAATAAAGGAGCAAGAACAATAATGGAAAAGATAATCACTTTAAGAAGCAAAAGCTTATTTCTTATTCCTGTTTTCAACCTATCTATATTTCACTGTTTAATAAATTACCTTGCCTTAGCTTGTACAACAGTCATTTCACTGTATTGTAATATTCCAGTAGAAAACAATGCTTGCCCCTATAGCCCCAAACTAACAACATTTGAAAGTTCATTGTACTTGAAAGACACAGTACAATGTGTCTCTGATTCATATACTCTAACATGAGCTTCTGTCGAAATACACACAGACTCCAAGGGAGCCTTCCCTCGAGTGACCTGTGATTAATCCGGTTACTTGTATATAAATAAGCTTCCTTCTGCTTTGGTTTGTTGCATTTCTCTGTCCCTTCGTTTCTTTGCCACTGTAAGAGGACGGTCTTACATTGTGTTAAAAGTCAGATTTCATTTACGACAAACTCTGCAAAGGTATTTCAATTATTTTTTATTTTGTTGAGTTTGTTATATCTAATAATATTTGTTGGTAATCAACTATTGAATTGGGTTTCCTGAATCCTTGTGTTACACTGAAACAGTGATGTTAGTTTTGTAATAAATGAGTTACTTATATATGGTAGAATGGTCAGGGATTTTCCAAACCAGCTAAAGAGATGAGAGCTCTATGTTCTAGAAATTTATACCCCCAATATCAGCAGGAGTACTAACATCTATGCAGTGAAATATACCAATATATTTACCAATTTACCAATATAAAGCCACTGGCAAAAACCAAGTCCAAAGCAGAGCATTCTCTCAGTTAAACATAGACTTTGCTGTCAGTTAGGAATAATGATATGAAGAAGGACCTCAAGGCATGACATGCTTGATACCACCATTTGTTAATCAGGCTTCTCTAGTTGCAAACAATAGAAACCCTCTCCAGTAAATTTAAGTAGACCCCGAATTTACTGTGAAATATTTAACAGTGTACAGATTCTCTGAAAGGGCCAGAGCAAAAGTCTTGGAGGCAGTGCATCCAGGAACAGTGCCTAATGCTAGAACCACTCCAGTAAAAATTGCAATGGCTCTCTAAAGAAAGGGCATAAAATTTCAGTCAAACAAGATGGTAAGTTCTAGAAATCTGTATGACATCGCACCTATGCTCAACAACAGTGTGTTGCACACTTAAAAAATGGAAAGGGTAGGTTTTATGTTAAGTGATCTTACACAATAAAATAAGTTTTAAAAATACATAAAAGTAAAAGCAGTCCCAGGTATAGACATTGTAAATTGTGGTTTTGACACCGAGTTCTGGCCTCTACCGGTAGAAATGTTGCCTCTAAGCCTGAAGCTGTCTGGGTTCTGGACAGCATTTCTTTCTACTACAGTCCTGTGTAACCACATTTGGTTGGTTGAGTCTAGCTCATATCCCCTGTGCCCCAGCTGCCAAAGAGGCTGAAAGAGCATGTTTCTGCCTGCGTGGAAGGCTGAAGGAGCAGGTCTGGGAGGCCTGACTCATAAGACAGGGAATTGCCAAGCACAGGAAGAATGTATAAAGGTACTGGCGACCCAAAAGAATGGAAAATGCCTCCGTCATTTCCCAACTTGTGATACTTAGCATCTCCATCCTAATATCCCCGGGTGCTGATGAAAATGAAGATTTCTGGGCCCTGTGGCCAAATCCAATGAATTAGGAACCCTGCAGGGGAATCGGCAACCTACATTTTCCAACAGGCTCCTTGGATAATGGTGATGAATGCTACCGAGTGAGAAGCCCATATGCAGTTTACATTTTCAAAAGCACTTTGAAAAATTGTATTTGATTTACTTTTAGAAGTGAGTCAGAAAAAGCTATTAACTGCTGCCTCAGTCAGAGATCAACATCTCCGTGATTCTATATAGAAAAGCCTTCTGCCATGGACAAGAGAAATAGTAGAAGTCTGCTCTTCTTTCCACAGAGGGAGCCTCAAAGGAGAGGAAGGCAGTATGACAGTGCGTTCGGGAGTATGGACCCTGAAGCTGGACTGCTTGAATTTGAGTACACTCTATCCCAATCAGCTACGCGGCGTGGACTGTATTTGCCGAAGTTGGCCACAGCAACGTCTCCCATCTCACATACTATGCTAGAATCTTTAAAACACCAACACTTGCCCATCAAGAGATGAGTGCAGTTTCTCCTCCTTTTTGAATCTGGGTGGGCTGCTTCAGCCAACTGAACGTAGCCGAAGTCACGCTTTGTGACTTCTGAGACAAGCTCATGCCAATCTTGTGCATTTCTACCTGGTCTTCTGGGGACATTCACTCTGAGAATCCAGCCATTGTATTATGAGGAAGCCCAGGTAGCCCCTGGACAGGCTGACATCCTGGCTCATGGACCTGGCTGATCTTCCTGGTGACTTGCCAGCCATGTGAGTCATCTTGAAAGTGGATCTCTCCTACCCCCCCATTCCCCCCCAGCTAAGTTGTCCTACATGATACCATATAAAGCAAGGATAAATCATTCCTGCCAACCCTTGAAAAATGGTAGATTAGTGAAAAAAAAAAAAAAGCAATTGTAATTGTTGCAAGCCACTAAATCAGGGTGGTTTGTTATGTAGCAAAATGATCACTGATGAGGACATGTGTTATTTAACCTCTTTGAGCTACAGTTTCTCTGTGTAAACGGGGGGATAATAATTGTATCAACTTCATAGAGTTGTAATGAGCATCAATTATTATTAAATGTACAGCACTCAGAAAATTGCCTGACTTACAATAGGTGCTGTGTAAGTGTTGTTTTGAGGAAAGGGGTGAGGGTGGTTGTGATGAACATAAAGGACACAGGCAATCCAGAATGTCTTTAGAAATGTAGTAAAATTGCCCCAAATTTCGCACATCTCTGCTGGGGCAATTTAAATTAGTAAGTACCCAAATGGTAACTTTTTTTAAGAACAAAAAATGAGTTTCATTTTAAATTTGCCCTATAATTTCAATACATATGTAATTAAAACGTATTGTTCATTCTTATCATGAATCATTTGTTTTTATTATTTCCAAGTCAGATTTCAGAGATGAATTACCTGGTTCTGTTTCAAATCTCGCTTTCCCTTCATAAATGACCCTAGCCAATTACCTCAGTTCTCTCCAGAGACATAGTAATTTCCAAATAAATATGTGGAAAATAAATAATCAGACATGATACAAATGTTACTTCTTCCTGTTATTCCAACACACAGCTGTTTACAAGGCAGATAACCTGTTGGGAATAGCAGAGCTGAGAATCAAAAAATCTAGCATTGCAGCTTGAATACGATAAAATCCCCCCAGGCACTAAACTGTCATAGGGATGAGATGCCGGTGGCTGGGTCATTACTCAAGGAGACAGCAGGCATAATTAGAAGGATCTAGGAGGGCAGGTGACCATTAGAAGGATCTAGGAGGGCAGGTGACCCTTGTCAGGTCACAGTCATATACACTTCCATCGCCTAGCAGATGTCTCTGGGATAGGGACAGACTGCCCAGTTAACAGGCGTCCTCTCTTTTTCCTACTATCTCACAATACCAGCAAGACAGTGTATTTGTCCCTTATTGCTACAAAGAAGAGTGCCTCCAAAACCTTGGTAGCTTAAAACAACAAACACTTACTATCCTGCAGTTTCTGGGGGTCAGGAAGGAAGGACAAGCTTAGCTGGGTGGCCCAAGGTCTTGTAGGAGATTGCAGTTAAGCCATCAGTTGGGGTTAGAGTCTCATCTGAGATCCTGACATGGGAGGATCTTCTTCCAAGATCACTCACATGGTTGGTGGCAGGAAGCCTCAAGTCCTTACTGGCTATTAACCAGAAGCTCCAGATCTTCGGTGAATAGCCCTCTCCATAGGGCTACTAACAACATGGCAGCTTGCTTCCCATAGAGCAAGTGGTTAAGGAGTGAGAGACAGAGAAAGAGACTTAGAAGGAAGTTGAAGTATTTTTGTGACCTAATCTTGGATATATCATGCCTCCCCTGCTGTAGTATGGTATTTGTGTCACTGAACAACCCTGGTTTGGTATGGGCTGGGACTACACAGGGTATGGATACCAGGGCCCAGGGATCCCTGGAGCCATTTTCAAGACTACTTACCACAGCCATCTGTGTGTGAAAAGTTCTCTCCTTTGTGTTCCTTTCAAGTCTTCTCTTAATGTTTATCTTAATCATATTTCACCTGTATCAAAGTATGAAAGTGAAGCTACAGGAGGTTTAAAGCACCCTGGCCTTTCACCAGACTCCAGTCAAGTCATGCCAATGGCTCCCTAGCCAGGCATCACCATGTACATAGCTCTGAGCTGGACACCACATGGGCTGCAGACATGAACAGCTAGGCTGCCTGTCCCCTGAGAGCTGGCATTCTTCTGGGGCCAAAGAAGTCAGATTGTGCAATATTACAAGACAAAACAATATGCAACAAATACAAAATAAACAAGTTGTGTTTACATCGAGAATGTAGTGAAGTGCTATTTATGTCATTTAACTTTTCATTAGTAAATTGAATGAAGACTTTAGGCTAAGTGATCTCAAGAACCTGTCCAACTTTCAGTTTTCTGAGGATTTTGTGCCCAAAGAATATAGAGAGCAGAAGGAGACCTAGCCTGGCCTTGCAATTGAGAAGCTTCCAGAGTTTGCTGAGATGGCCTTCTGGCGCTTAAGGAACTATGGAATGTGGAGGCTAAGAAGGAAAGGGTGGAGGTTGAAGAATGCAGTTCATTCTGAAGTGTCAGAAGCCAGAACTCATAATTTCATTGTACTTTCATACAGTGCCCTAGCCTCCATTTCCTGGGACCAGAACATCAGCAGTATCTAGGGTCTCTCTAGAAATGCAGAATTGCAGGTGCCATCTGAGAGACGCTAAATCAAAATCTGCGTTTTCTACAAGAATTCCAGGGGGTTGGTATGCACACGAAAGTTGAGAAGCTCTGTCATTGAGAGTGGAGTGTTACTTGTATTTCTTATGGTATGTATGCATCCGGACCAGGCTGACAGATGGACGTGGTGAGTATTTGGAAGGTTCAGAGATCCCTCCTTTCCTCCTTCCCTCTCTCCCTCCCTCCCTCTATTTCTCCAGCCCTCTTTTTCTTCCTCCCTTCTTCCCTTACTCCCTGCATTCCTTCCTCTCTCTATCTCCCCCCTTCCCCTCCCCTTCCATCCTTTTCTTTCTTCCTCCCCCTCACCTACATTGACATTATCTTTTTATTTTTCTATGGAAATATTGAAACAATTGAGACTTGTTTTTGTTTTTCTCCATCACTTGGAGCTGATCCCTTTCATCTTTGATTCAGCCAATTCCCTTCAAAGCTAAATATTAAACAGATCTCTCTCCTGACAGCTGACCCCAAATTGGGACATGCCGTGGTCCTCCCCTTGGGGGTTGAGAGCTGAGCCGACAAAGGTAGAGGAGAGACAGGATGGAGCCAGTTCCTGTCCCCTGGGGAAGCCCAAAAGTTGTGTCTCTGCCTTCACATCAGCCAAACAGCCAATAGCCAAACAACCGATAGCTTCTGGAAGGCATTCTTGTAGAAATTCCTTCTTTTGCCAGAGGGTGAAAGGGTTGCTAATTGATTTTGTCTGCCTTTCAGATGGACTCAGAAAGACACAGGGTTTGAATTCTAACAGAGAGATAATGTTTTAAGATACCGGACCCAAGTTTTTATGTACAAGATGTGATCTAGCTTGGCACATTAGTACTTTTTTTTTTTTTTTTTAGCAGCTTGTCATTCTGTTCAGTGAAACAGGAGCAGTAAAGTTCATTAGTTTGACCACCTTCTAAAAAACATGCTTTTTCAAAAACCATTACTTATTCATAGCAAATTAATAAAAGAAAGCTAACTCTTCCCAAATGCTTTGAGACGCAAGTGGGTCTACCTCTCAAGGTCGAGGTGGTTGGGGAGCTGTGCTGAAGACAGAACCCTGGCCAGAGAGAACCCACCTCAGACTGTCTACTGTCTCTGGGGCTTCCTAAACACAGCATGCTATTGGCTTCACATCTGGTGTGCTGTGTGTTGATATGTGAAAATATGGAAGATAGGGGTTAGTTAGAGAAAACAGAAATGACAAAACACCAGTTTGCCATAGCATTTCATACTCAAATGAGAAAGAGAGAGAGAAAGGGAGAGAGACAGATTAACCTCATTCTGAGCTTTCATTTAAATTCTTTTGATTTTCCTACATCACCTCCCTGTATCTTTCTATACTTTACGTACTTCTGTAAAGGGTCTAAAATATTTCTAGATCAACCAAAAATATGGATTTCTTATTTTGATAACCATTTGTTCAAAATTGATTTTTATGTTTTTTTAAACCAGAAGTGACTCTGGAGTTCAATAATCAATGGCTTTGTAGCTGCTATTAAAAACCAAGGGCTCCTCCTAGTGATACTGCTAAACCAGTGCAGTGTACTAATACAGGTGCATTTGTTGTTGTTGGTTCATTATCCTTACTAAATATGTATTGAGAATCCATTGAGTTTTCAGACCAATAATGGATGGATTTTAGCAAACTGCAGTAACTTTTTCCGGCCACTAGGGGCCATTTGACAAAAAATGATCTTCCCACTTGGCGGGAAAGTTCCCCAGTGGTCCACTAGGAGGTAAAAGGAAGATCTGCTCCCACTTCAAAGTGGGATATTCTTAGGGGTAGACGCGTGCTCAGTTCAGTATTTCCCTAATTTGGTTATCAGTCAAAATGTCTTCAAAAGGGGAACCAGGTATATTCCGTCAGTATTAGTCCTAGAACCAGTTACTGTGCCATAGTGATGTGCCCACAAAGGGATTGCTCTGGCTTGTTTATAACCGTCAGCAAAAGTGGAGTAGAATGAAAACCAAGAAGCTGACATCCATTTTACTATTATCTGCTTTAGTCACTATTGCTTGCCTACTCCTTACCCTAAAAAGGAAATGTAGCTACAATCACTACTGCCCCCTTTCCAATCCCTCCATTTCCTCTCCTCTTTCATCCTCTGGGGAAGATGAGGAGGATTGTCCCAGGTGCTCAGGGGGGAGAAAAGTGTTACTTTCTTTCTCCTTCCCTGCCTGTGATGATTCATTAAGCAGTACCATTCCAGGCCGGGTATGTGAGACATCATTATCTTTTGGAAAGCGCTCAGCAGATTTTAGAAGACACCATCTCCCTGGTTTTAACGATGTTCGGCACCAGAAAGGACTACTGGTCACTACAGGTAACCCGCACAGGCCCTGGAGACCCAGGGGGCTTTGCGGCATTGCCTGGAACACGACCAGGGCTCCGCTGCCTGCAGGAAGGCCTCTCCTTTCTTTTGATGAGGTTACAAGATGGTTTGTCTGTGAACTTGTGGAAATAGCTTTGAAGGGAAGTACTACGACCTGGTTTGTTGTAATTGTGTTTGAGTACCGTTGAATGTAAAATTGACACGTCCTTCTCATAATTAAACTTGTCATCTCCAGGTTTTATTCCGTTTTAATCATGCTTGAACTCGCAGATTTGCCTTAAAGCTTAGATGTTTCATCTCCAAGGGCCACAGGCTGTGTGAGCAGGGAACAGAACCCATTTGCAGGGTAGAATTTTCTTCCATGCAGTGCTGTGTTGTCGCAATGCGATCCTTGTCATCTGATAGCCTGTTCTCCCCACATAGAGTGATTGCTAAAGACAGGATTTCAGGATTGGTGGATATTTCCCCTTCTTCTGATGCCCATTGTGTTGGGATATCAGGGTGAGGAATGAATTTTCCCGGTTAAAGTCTTGTTGTGGTTGCAGCTTTATTTCTCCTGGGATATGGAATGGTGGGGGAAGTCAAGTTTGAACTTTAAGATGTGGACAGAAGACAGGAGTTCTGCCTGCAAATTACAGGAAGGTCTGAACTCACAGGGCCTGGCAAAAAGACAAGGTGGCCATGGTTGGCTTGGGCCCTGAGCCAGGGCCCCTACAGCGCAGGAGCCGAGCTGGGGCTTCCTCCCTGGGCCACTGCAGCTGGACCCATGCTTAGATGCCAGATGAGCTCTTTGCTGCTTCTCCTGAATCATGGAAACAAGCGGGCTGGGCCAGGATGGAATAAATGAAGCTGAAGACTAAAGAACATTTTCAGAGAGATGTGAATTAGTGATTTGGAGAGGCCGATTTTGTCTTTCCCACTTTCTTTTATTTCAAAGGATCATCTTGTCGGCCTTCTTTCAGCCTTGGGTCCTTTGGCAGCTCAGACCTCTGCCTAGACTTCTGGAGGCAGAAGTTCAGGAGGGACCCTAAGCCAGTGTGGGGAGAAGCCAGAGCCTTGTCTGGAGGCTTCTTCATTCAGACGGAGAAGGTGCTCAGGGTCCGTACCCTACTACAGCCCATAGTCTTCCTGGAGAGCCGAAAGGAGAGAACAGGGACACTCACAGAGCCCTAGGTCCCCTGGTTAGTTCTACAAGCTACTACTTCCTCTCTCCCTACAAATTCCAACCCCACCCCCCCCACCGGCAAGGATGTCAGGTTTTTTTCAAGATCCATCTGAGCTCACCATGAACTGCCCATGGCGAGAGCATCAATCGGCCCGTTTCTTGAGACAGTCTCGGGTGTGTTTATGAAATGAGCCCTGAAGAGTCCAGTTTCACAATCAACCATGGGCCTAAAAATAGGAGAGGTTTTGTTCCAAGATAATTTTGTCTTTAAACAGCAAGATCAACAAAAGATGCCTTCAGGGAACTGGTGGTCCTACATTCGAGTCTAATGAGACTCTGGACTCCCTCTCCAAGAAAGGGCAGGGTTGTGGCTCCAATACAATTCTCTTTCCATCTTCTCACGCTGACCAACAGTACGGTTGAAGCCCCAAACAGTAAATTATGCCCAGAAGCCATTAGGACCCTATCACCTGGGGCTGGTGGTCCTATTTAATGAGCTATCTCAAGGGCAAGGGATGGTATAATTGGTTGGAAAGTTTTTTATGAAGCCCAGGATGCTAGTTGCCAAACCTGTTTTCCTCCAAATTTTTAAATCCCTGGATAATTCCCTGGAAATGTAATCCGGATGTTTCTGACTCATGTATTTTTAAACCTGTCCCATTGTTGTTTTCAAAAGGCATTTGATAGAAATTCCGACTGAGCTTTTTTGTCTTTATCCAGTCAAAGACTCCTGTAAATTAGATTCCCAAAAGTCAGCATGGGTTGTTGTGAAGTCTGACCACTTCCACCCTGTGTTTGCTTACTTCTTTCTTACTGGTCTTGTTAAATTTCCAAAGAAGCCAAGAAAGAGAGGTGTTATCCCATACTATACTACCTTTAGGATAGAGCATCCTTCCTTTGGAGCTGGCAAACTGGGATCCCATCAGCAGGTAGGGAGGTAGTAGGGAGTTTCTAGCAAGGCAGCTTAGGGAAGGGAGTATAAAAGAATAAAACAAAACTGAATGTCAATTCCCAGGTTCCCGCTGCATTGTGGGAAACACTTGCTAGTCTGGTAGATATGGAGACAGTTTGGCCTTGCTGTTATGTCAGTGGGTAACAGATCCCCAAACACAACTTAGATTCAGTATGAGGTTTTAGTGTCAAAGATGCATAGGGTAGCTCTCCTAGTACATAGGGAAGAAAATATTTACTAAAAACAGACCAACTACGTGCCATACCCCATACGTACTCCATTTTCCAAGGCTGTGATTTTGTTTGCGTGTGCAGAGTTTTGTGGAACTTGTTTGGAAGTTCTAGCAAAAGAGCTGAAGGAATGTCCTTAAAAAAAAAAATACTCCAATTTCCCCACAGAAAGTTTTCTCCTCATCCACCAAGCACACAGCTTCAAGAAGGATGTATATAGAATGGTAAGTGTGGAAGGAGGTGAGGACCCAATCAGTCCTTGAAATAAAGGGTGCAAAAGATGCTTCATATTTTTTTTAAACTTTATTTTATTTTTTCAGTGTTCCAAAATTCATTGTTTATGCATCACACCCAGTGCTCCATGCAATACATGCCCTCCTTAATACCCACCACCAGGCTCATCCAACCCCCCACCCCTTTCCCCTCCAAAACCCTCAGTTTGTTTCTCAGAGTCCACAGTCTCTCATGGTTCATCTCCACCTCCGATTTCCCCCAACTCCCTTCTTTCCAGCTCCCCATGTCCTCCATGTTATTCCTTATGCTCCACAAATAAGTGAAACCATATGATAATTGACTCTCTCTGCTTGACTTACTTCACTCAGCATAATCTCCTCCAGTCCCGTCCATGTTGATAAAAAAGTTGGGTATTCATCCTTCCTGATGGAGGCATAATACTCCATTGTATATGTGGAGCATATTTTCTTTATCCATTCGTCCAATGAAGGGTCTCTTGGCTCTTTCCAGAGTTTGTCAACTGTGGCCATTGCTGCTATGAACATTGGGGTACAGATGGCCCTTCTTTTCACTACATCTGTATCTTTGGGGTAAATACATATTGAGCTCTCATTCTTCCCAAAGGGATTTGGCTCTGCCTCTGTGCAGTACTAACACAGGTCTGGAAAATGCAGAAGGAGGAAGACTTTTCTGCTTGATACTTTATTTGAGCAGATGACAAGGTTTCTAAAGCTTTCCAAAAACAGCAGAAATTAGCTCTGTTCAAAAGAGCTGATAGTAAGTGGGTGCTCTGTCCCCCCAAAGATTTCAGAATTCCACATGGTCTGTATTAGACCATCCCGATTCAATACCCTTTGTTCTGATGTTCTGTCCCCTAGTTCCCAATCTGTACTCTCTATAGATATGTGTTCTAAAAGTCCTTTCAACTACCCTGATTTTAGAAAGGAATATCTTTGTGGGATTGAACCAAGATGCTGGGATAAGAATGGACAGTGTGGTTACAACAGAGAAAAATAGGAATAAAAGAGGTCATGAAAGTGGGAATGCTTTTTTTTTTTTTTTTTAAACAGTTGTCTCACACGAGAGATAAACCTCATAGCCGTGTTTATATTATAGACTTTGTGGAACATTGCTTCCTAAGAAATGGTGGTTTCCATTTTGCTGAATCTAGTGGAGCATATATTAATCTCCTTTTTATCTGGGGAGGAAGAGAAACCCATGACAGGAAAGATATGAAGTGATTGAAATGTCCTTTGCTGCTCCCCCAAAGCATAATTAAACATAAGATTAACCTCATTATATAATCTTATAAATATTTGTGTTTGACATGAATCATAACGATGACAGTAGTAACTTCTACTTGTTGAGTATTCAATTTATTCTAACCCTTTGACATAAATTACTTCATTTAATCTTCTCAGTATATTGAAAATAATTTGAGACTCAGATTTGAAATAATATTTCTAAGACCACATCCATAATGCATAGATTTGAATTTCATGTCTCTTTGACTTCAAAATCTATAGTAACCCACGCCTCTTGTTTTTAAAATGGTATTGATGTGTAAAGGGGCTGGGGGATGAAAGGCGAGAGCTATTGGCATCTGTTCAGTACCAGGTCTATATCAGGCATTTTCAACATATTTTTAAGTGTCCAAATTTACATAATTAATAAGTAGGTGGGCTGGGATGTAAACCTAAGTGGATCTGCTTTTGTAGTTCAGTCATGTTCTCTCACCTGGACTTGTTCCCTAATATCCTTGAAATTGAGTTACTTTGCGTGAATTTTTAAAAGATGAAATATGATAGATGAGTAAAAACAACAACAATAACAACAAAAAAAACCCCCAAAACTGAAATACATATTAATGTTAGATTAAGAATCACTTAGTTCTGAATCTAACTAAAAGCAATATTGGGAATTAAATTTCAAACATTAATGTACTGGTTATCCGTTGCTGCATAACAAATTATCCCAAAGTATAGTGGCTTAAGAATAACAATTTATTATTTTTATAATCCTGATTCTGTGGGTCAGAAATTTAGGCAGAGCACAGTAGACATGGGTCTGCTTCATGATGTCTGGGGCCTCCCCTGGGAAGACCT
Organism: Lontra canadensis; assembly: GCF_010015895.1. NCBI lineage: Eukaryota > Metazoa > Chordata > Mammalia > Carnivora > Mustelidae > Lontra > Lontra canadensis. Next base: position 1,609,715 of record NW_022631179.1, read on the forward strand.
GAATGGCTGGAGAGTGGAAAGGCTAAGGACTGAATAAGCATTTCTCTCTCTCTCTCTCTCTCTCTCACACACACACACACACACACACACAGACACATACACATACATGGAGTTTCTCTAAATGGCAAACTTGTGTTTCCTCCCAATATGGCGGTCTCAGGCTAATTGGACTCCCCAAATGGCAGCTCAGAGCATCAAGAGTAAGTATTCCAAGAGATAGGAAGTGAAAGCTACTGGTATCCTAAGGCCAGGAATCCAGAAATGGGGTCCATAGTCTGTTTCTAGTAGATTCTACCATATTTTGCAGGTCAAAGCAGCCACAGAGCCCACCTTGATTCTAAAGGAGAGAATAGTGACCCTAACTCTTAATGGGAGGAGTACCAAAGATTCTGGGGTCAATTTTTAATCCACCACCATTAACTTCAATATCGTCCAAATACATTCATGTTGGCTGAAACACTGATGTTAATTGTGACAGACTACACATTGAACTGCTTTTCCCTCCAGGCATTATCCAAACTTGTCAATAGATATTAATATTAGCCAACTACTGTAGATATAAATAATTATTTGGCCTTTCTTGTGCTTACATGTGATGATCTTAGAATGTATCTGAAGGGAGGGGTAAAGGAATATTTACTGGCAGGCAACCATGTCCAAAGCAACCATGGAAGGCAGTTTGCCAAGAATGGTTCATTTAATCCTCTCAGTTACCTTAATGCATTATGCCCATTTTACAGACGAGGAAGCCAAGTCTCAAAGAGACCCAAAGTGGTTTCTAAATATCAACATCCTTGAGACCTCCACATCCTGCAAACATTCAGGGTCACTCTTCTTTTAAAACTGAAATTCAAATCACTCTGGCCCATCTCACATCCTATGTGTTGGAGGACTCCAACATCTGCAGACTCTTGAAGACTTAGCTCTCTCTCTTATTCTAATTTTCTGTTTCTACCAAATTTTTAATCAGGTCTTGTCTCGAGTTACTGGTCACATCTTTTCACCCTACCCCCATCCAAAATATGAACTCCAGACCCCTTTCTACTGATTCCATACAACTCCTGTTACTGCAAGACTGTTTTGAATGTATCTGGGTTGTCCTGAAGTTTTGAAGGTAGTGGGGAGATCACATCCCATTTGGCAGAGAAACCTCTTTTAAGTGAATACCAGGAACCACTGTTTTTAAAAGTACCTAAGCCAATTCAGTCCCTGGGAATTTCTCACTGGTCATTCACTTGTACCATGAACACAGGCTCTTGCCCTTGTCCTCCAGCCTCTCAGTTTCTGACTCCCTACAGCTTTCATCCCACTCCCCTACAGGCTGTTGCTAGAAATGACTATTCCACAATTCCACTAGCTTTATGCACAGCAATCAGGTCCCCCCTCTGTCTTGCCCTGGACCTCTGCAGCCATATCCTCACCTGGGGGGGTGGTCTCCTTCCATATCTAGAAGGGCCATCAAAATATTTCCAAGCATGATGACATTTCTCTTCTCAATAATTCTACTGTTACCTTTTATAAAAAACAAGGGTTTTCCCCTCTCCTTACTACACCAAAATTAAACACAAGCCAATCTGAGTCTTTAGCTGTGATCCTGTGTGTGTCTCCTGTGTGTGCTGCCTTTGAGAACTGGAACTAAGGCATGGATGGCACAACGAAGCTAGGCAAGAGCTAGCTGTCAGTATTCATGTAACAGATATGCCTTTGGATTTGGCTTCAATTCAAGTGACTATTTGGAGAATCTAAAAATCATTTAGCACATGAATATGCCCCACATCTAATAGATATTTAATAAATATGTGGAGAGTGAGTAAATGAGTCTTAATGAATAAGGAGCCAAAATGCTGGGTAGTAGAAAGCTTCAGTCCTTAGTCTCATAGTTTGGTAAGTAAACTATCAAAGAATGAGTGAAATTCAGCCCAGCTAAGAGAGATCCAGGAAGAATTATCAATGACCATTGGATGAGGTGGAAGAAAAGGCAGCAAAGTCTACAGAAATTAGTACTGGCTGGATATTTTTAAAAAGTTTCCTTAATAAATACTTGAGAGAATAAATGCTTTAATAAAGCTTTTAATCATTTGCAAAGTGTTGTGAATGTCAGGAAGTCCTAATGCAGTAAGAGATTACCTAAAGGACTACAAGGAGGGCTTTTCTTGGAATTTAGACAAAGAAACATTGGAAGCAAGGCAGCTCTGAAGGAAGACAGAACCACCCAAGGAGAAAAACAATGGAATCATTTAAATCCACATGCAATTAAAAAACGAGCACACCCCTGTTTTTATGAATTTGTGTTTTCCTTAGGGTTCAGTCCTGCTATAAAGTCGCCAAGTGAGTGACGCTGTTACACAAGATGGTGGACGATGGAAACTATGGCGCAAAACCATGCCCGTCTTTAGCTCTCTCAATAACCATCCTTGGTTTATACGAAGTACACAGTGTGGGCTGATATGTGGAAAGGAAGCTTTCCCACAATGCCAATTAAGTTAAATTTGGAGGACTCAGTCATTTTTTCCCCCAAGGGCTTAGTGTGAGCCCACTGGAAAGCATCTCCATCCCCAGATATCCTGCATCCCTGCTGAGGAGAAATGATGTTTCTCCTGTGGCACAGAGGACGGCTGAGGTCACCAGACTCATAAATTTAGCACTTCCCCTTTCTATGTCAACAAATCCTGGATAATGATTTTCATTATTTCATTACATTTTTAAATTTCTTTCTTTCTTTCTTTCTTTTTTAATTTCACATTTTTAAGAGCAAAGGGGACCAAACAAAAAAATAGTTCCAGGGACAAGCTATAATAATGCAAAAGAAAACTTGTTTCCATATTCATTTAAACCCACTTGGGAAACTCACGTTGTAGGATACATTATCAGAACTACTTTTGTATACCTTTATTTTAGAATTCTTAGTCCCCTCAGAGTGTCTAAAATATACCAATTTAAAAAGTGAATGCCATTATTTGTGTCATTATTTTTTATACAAAGCAAGCGAACACCAATACTTAATACATTTAAAAAGTGATGTTAAGGATGTGTTATCTTGTAGGAAATCTAGTTCTAGAATATATGCTGCCTGGTGCCTTGAGATGATTTTAAAAATTCACTGATCTCATAAATTCCACCAAGTCGAACTTTTCCCCTGGATGTATTTTAGTGTGCTTCCAAATTTTGTTTGGCAATGTAAAAAGCCTTTTTTTTTTTTTCTTTCTCCTTCCTTCCTTCCTCCCTTCTTTCCTTTTTTCCTTCTTCCCTCCCTCTCTTTTTCCCTCCCTCCCTTCCCCTTTCCTTTCCTTTCCTTTCTTTTCCTTTCCTTTCCTCTTTTTTTTTAAATTCATTTCCTGTGAAACATATAAGGGCCCATAGGAAACAACCCTCTTAAGTATCTTCTGAAGCAGTGAAATGCTCCCTTTCATCAGATGCTGAGAACAATGTAACCCATTGTGTTTCCTCTTTCCCTAAACTGCCAGGAAGCTCAGAATTAAATTTAATGTTAAGCTACAGTAACTATTTTAAGTCTCCCCTTTTATATGCTTTCTGATTTTCTAGTTTAAAGAACTTATTTGTGAATGCACGTTTTATTGAAAACTGCCTAAGATATTTTCTGAAAGAAGGAGGAACAGAAGTTATTCTCTAAACTAAACCAAACCAAACCAAATTCTAATTACATCAGCATGTATGAGTTATTTTAGATGTAAATGCACAGGTCCCAGTCACAAATCTTGACTCACTTTGGAGATCTGTCTCCACCCATTCCCTCTGTCTTTGTGCACAAAAATACCAAATTGAGAAAAGCAGAGAGGCCATTTGGAATTTGGCTTCTTGATGAAAATCTACCTTCTGATTTGATTCTTTGCTTAACTTGTTCTTGGCATGAGAAGCAGAAATAAAAATGCCACCTGAGTCTCTCTTTTTTTTCTCTTAAAGATATTCCCAAGTGGAAGTGGAGTTCCTTGCCCCAGACCAGTATCTCGCATGGACTCTTGCCTTTGCCTTGTTGCATACAGTTCTGGGAATTAAAAACCAGGCAAAAGGCTTATTTATGTACCTTTATCAAGAGATGCTTATTCTAGCTGGCTCCTGGAGATGTTTAGAATGTTGCCCTGTCTGCCTTTCTGGTAATGATATTAGTACTCTAATATCTGATATTATAAATTCCAAAGGGCTAAAAAAAATAAAAAAATACAAAGAAAGCCAACCACATTGCTCTAAAGCTTTAAAAATAAACATTTGCATTTCAATGATGGGTAAATGGCCTGGGAAAGAAGAGAAGAATCTGCAAAAGTATTTAAATTAAACCAGTTTGCCCACCTTCTACCAGTGACACATTTGGGGGTGGGGGGGACCATAAAGTCCTTGTCCTTGGGTGGTAAATCATACCTTTTTAAAAGATCTTAGGAATCATCAGTAGAATCTAATGCTGAAGGCTGACATTTCCTTTCAAAGAAATGTAGTCAGTAAAACCATTCTTTATAACGGAGAGCCTGGGAAAAAATTAAGAAAGGTCACATAGGAATTTGTGGAATTGGTAACCGATCAGAGAGCCTCAGATAAAAACAGTTTGTAGTCAGTATGACTTAAAGAACATTTTGGAAATTCAATAAACCTGGGGCAAAGTTATTTGAAATCCCGGTAATAAATTAAGTGGTTAAATTCCACTCATTCCTGCACGGGTGAGGAGCTCTTGGCTGGGGCCTTATCTCTGAACACAACACCCACAGGACCCTAGACCCAATCTGCCACCCCTGGAGGACAGACAGGCTGTGGCAGAACGGAGACATCAACATGCCTTATCTTCCACAATTTGTACTTTCTACCAAGTCTGTCACCTCTTAACTTCTCTCCAAACTAGAAATTAAGAAGCAGGGCCTCCTCGACGGTAGGGACCTACTGATGTTGGGAATAAACATATAAATGAAATGAAAACAAAAACAAACAAACAAACAAGCCCACATTAAAACAAACTCCTGAAATGCCTGCTTCCACTCAACCCTCTCTAAATAGACAACAGACTTATTAACTCAAAGGTAACTTACCAGATGTTTGAGTTTCTTTTAAAAAGCCTAAATATATGCTAATTTTTTAAAAATAAGAACACTTAGTCTATAGTAAAGAATATTTAAATATATAAACCAAGTAATTTTCAGACACAACATCATGTTCTTATGATTCTAAACCAACTCATGCCAACAGGAATTCCACCACTCTGTTTTTCTTACCATGATTTCTCTCTGCCCTTGGGAAAGGGCTGGAAAGCTTGTCACCTGGCACAGGGAGGACAGGAATGGCTGCTTTCTCTGCTGCAAGGGGAGTTTCAGTTGGCTTTTTCTCTGCCTGCACATGCTCTCTCCAACCAGACCCCTTCTGCCTTGTCACATAGAGGGCATCTGGGAAGAACGGAAAGTTCCCAGGTGCAAGTTTGCATCATAATTTTTTAAATCCTAATAAATGCTAAACCTACGATGTCTTTCTCTCTATTTGTTTTTCTGCTTTTCCCCAGTGGCAGTAACCACAAAACATCCTTCTCACTATAGACCTAAGAAAAAGTATTCAACAAAAGTACAATTCCTTTCATGATAAGGCAGAGGCATAAAATGCTGATAGATACATATTTTATTGTTTGAGTCAAACAAGAAGTACAATGGGTTTTGGGGATGTATGGTTTTCCTGGGAACTGACCACTCTTACCCTGGCAGTCCCGGGTCCCTGAACCTTGCCCCCCAGGGAGCTGTGCACAGGGATGAGGACATGGGTGTGCAGCGATGCTGGGGCGGCAAGACCCATGGGCACGTGTCTCCCTAAGTACCGGCAACACATTTTCAAATGGTATTTGATGGGTAAACTCATAAAGCCAAGGGATAACCAGAGTTTTATGTGCTAGAAACCAGGGGTGAGTGACTTTTTCTCCGTTTCTCTTCTAGATTCTCTTTCTGTGTTTCTTTGCTCTTCTCCGCACCCTGGAAACAGTCCCCTGTAGAAGGCATCGGTGGGGCACCCACGGCCCTTCGACTTGGGATTTTAGCCAATGGCAGCCCCTTGCAGCCAATCAGCCAGTGGTGACAGTCCTTCCCCGAAAGCCACAGCTCCTGTTCCGTGATCCTAGAGCTCTTGGTAAGTTCTAAAACCCCTATTATCCTTGCTTATTAGGCTTAGAGCAGGCACTGACTTCCCACTGTTGCTCGTCTCTGAGGAGCTTCTCTGCCCCTGGTTGGTTTCTCTGCCCCAGGCTTTGGATAACGTCATCCTTTTTTTTTTTTTTTTTTTTTAAGATTTTATTTATTTATTGAGAGACAGAGACAGCACATGCAGGAGCAGAGTGGGGAGGGGCAGAGGGAGCAGGAGAAGCAGACTTTCTGCTGAGCAGGGAGCCCCACATGGGGGTCAACCCTAGGACCCCAGGATCATGACCTGAGCCAAAGGCAACCGCTTAACCTACTGAGCCGCCCAGGCGCCCCGGTAACATCCTTTTTATTAAACTCTTTGCAGTTACCACTTTTCAGGCACCTCTTTTCCTTTTATTTTATTTTATTTTCTCTTTTCTTTTCTTTTCTTTCTTTTTTTTTTTTTATTAACATATAATGTATTATTTGCCCCAGGGTTACAGGTCTGTGAATAATCAGTCTTACACAAAGCACAGCACTCACCATAGCACATACCCTCCCCAATGGCCATCCCCCAGCCACCCCACCCCTCCCTGCTCCACTCCAGCAACCCTCAGTTTGTTTTTTAAGATTAAGAGTCTCTTATGGGTTTGTCTCCCTTCGGATCCCACCTTGTTTCATTTTTTCCCTCCCTACCCGCCACAATCCCCCACCCTGCCTCTCAAATTACTCTATCAGGGAGATCATATGATAATTGTCTTTCTCTGATCGACTTAATTTCGCTCAGCATAATACCCTCTAGTTCCATCCATGTCATTGTAAATGGCAAGATGGAAAGTTTTAATGATATGGAAAAGCTTATGGACCATGAACTCGTTAAAGTGTCACCTATCTTGGTCACGGTGCTTCTTCTCAGAGCCCAGTGTGGGCAGGTACTCGGCCGACCTTCCGTGAATCTTTACTGGGGACTGCTGTCTTGAGCCAAGAAAGCAGGTCACACAGAGAGCACAGACAATGCAAGCCCAGGAAGAAATCATGAGTGTAGCATGGAAATTGGAAAGCTGTGTGTCCATAAAGCATCAGTAGCTGCTTTGAGATCATGGCTATTCATGGCGTTTATCTGCATCCTTAAACTACCCCACTTCTCCAGATTTCCCACAAGGGGCACGTGTTACTTTTTTAGGCTTATAAGGAATCAGAACTAAGCAGAAGTGCTCCATAGAACTGGATAGTAAGCCCTGATTCTCCTGGTGTGGCCAGACTATTCCCCAGGCATTTACCTGTGCTGGACAGCCCTTTCGTGCATCCCTTGAATGGAATCAGAGGCACCGAGTCCCAAATGACGGGGGAGGTTATCTAAAGTACTGCTGAAAAGACACAAACATGTCTGGTCTTCAAGGCACTAAAGTAAAAGGGGCCGTTTCATGAGGCTTCTGGGTACCGTTGCCAATGATTGGCAAGGGATGCTGTCTTTGGACGGGCATCCTGTTTCTTCAGGCTGTGGGCAGCCAGGGGATGCTGTGGCATGAAGTGTGCAGAGAGTGCAACATCTGGGCCCCACGTTGTCCTGCTGATGGCTTCCCATCCACAGAAGCATCCACGGGAAGGACCTGTAAGGGCCCAGAGGTAGTCTAATGTGGTTGGAAACATGCTCAGCGGCTGGCCCCATTTGTTACAAACAGGAAAATGTAGTTAGGCATGTAAATAGTTCTTGACATTTGAATACCATCAGTTGCATCCTCTTAAGGGGGATTTGATCCTTTAGGGAGAAGAAGCAAATGATTTAGAAGTAGTAGCCTGTTTAAGACCCTGATCACTGACTGCCCCCCTAACACCCCCGTGCCCAGGATACGTCCTGGGCACAGAGACTACAGGGGCTGGAGATGGACAACCAAAGCTTAATTCAAAAGGCTTCAGGCCAAAAGCACCTTCAAGGATAAGGGAATTCTCCCCAGAGCCCGTGATGTCTGAAATGTCATGGAATCGAAAATCTACCTCTCTCTTGTCTTGTACCAAAAAAGGTCTCGCAAACAAGGTCTGACATATTTTTCAAAAGGTGGTTGTTTTGCTCCTGAAGACACTCTTCCCATTTTTGCTTTCTTCCTGGGGAATCCTTTCTTGCTGTCTGATGCTTACTCTTTCAGAGACCATGAATGTGATCTAAGATACTGGGAAGGGGAAACATGGATGGAGCCACACTGAGCGTGCTTGATTTCGTTACGTTGGTGTAACTAGGTCTACCAGATTATAGAGCCTTCCGAGGGCAGAGATCGGTTTTTTAAATTTATATTTTTAGTCTTTTAAGGTGTCACTGTGTCTCAAATACAGAACCCTCTAAAAACAAAATCTGCCAAAAGAAAAGAAAATGAACATATTATTTCGCTGTTGTGGTTTTTCCTTCGCTCTTTTACAAGATCTTGTTATCCACGTTACAATGCAGTTTGGGAAATCTGGAAAAATGCGCTGGGAAAAAGGAACTGAACTGGGCAAGAGATTAATTTTAAGTAAGTTTACAAAAGAGAAAATTGTAGGGTTTTGGTTAATTGGATCTACTATGAATCAGGGTTTAAACATAAATTCTTTTTCAGCCAGTTTAGTCCCAGAGATGTTTATAGAGCACATCCTTTGAGCAGGAGTCCTGTGGGCCAAGGATGAGCAGGACAGAGTCCTTGCCCTCAGGGCACCCACAGGGTTAGTGGCCTCGAAAGCATTAGATTCAAGCTTTGGGTAGGCCCTGTTCAAAGACTTTCCCACACAGAGCAGCATGCTTTACTTTATACATTCATCTTCAAACACTCAAGATATCAGGTCGTCATACAGGCCAGAGATGCTCTTTAAATCGGTGTCTCTCCAGACTCACTCACAGCAGTACCTTTCTCGCACCGGATCCCCATCCCCAGGCAGCATTTCTGTCCCATGCCCCCACTACCCCAGCGCCAATCACTGAGTAGCGACTGCAGCCTCCTGGGTCCAGGGGCACATTGCTGGACTCCTCCTTTTGCTTTCCCTTCAGGACTTTTACTCAGGTGACCACTCTGGCCTGGCCCCTGCGACATGCTGGGTGCAGGTGGCTCCTGTGGTGGCTCTCTGCACCCTCCTCCCACCCGCAACACTATTCAGGACGTTAGGACCACAGTGACCCCTTTAGGAGGTCAGATCGTGAGACATCTGCTCCTATGGCTTTCGTTTTTGATTTCAATTTATTTGAGAGAGAGTGTGTGAGAGAGCACAAAAGAACAGGGTGAGGGGCAGAGGGAGAAGCAGGGTCCCCACTGAGCAGGTAGCCAGAGGGGGAATTCGATCCCGAGACTCCAGGATCATGACCTGAACCGAAGGCAGACGTGTAACTGACTGAGCCACCCAAGCGTCCTCCTTTCTACAGCTTTCCATTTAGTTTAAAAGAGAAGCTCCCAGCCTTTCAGTGTCCATTCAGTGACCTCCAGGTTGTCGCATAGTCTCATTCCCTCACCCCCCATCACATCACACCTCCTGCCATACTTTCTGCTGGTCCTTGGAAACACCAAGCCTGCCGCAGAGCCTTTTTTGCATTTGCTGTTCCCTCTGTCTAGAATGTTCCTTTGGGGAGAGCACAAGGCTCATTCTCTTCCTTCAGTGTTCTGGGTAGATGCCATCCTGCCTACCAACCTACATAAAAGGCTCCCCTCTACCTCTTACATGCTATGTCCAGTCTCCTCTTTGAGTTTATTTTTCTCTCCCAAAGCTTCCAGGCTGACCCACTGTATGTTTACTTGTTTATATGTATGCTATCTTCCTTCCCCTCCCCCATTCTGTCCCACCACTTGAATATAAGGGCAAGGTCCCAATCTGTTTTGTCCCCTGCTCTGACTCTTGCACCTAAGCAGTAGTAGTCCCTTGTACTAAGCAGTAACCAGCATCTTAAATAGATTGTCAGTTCCAAGTCTAAGAAAACATCAAGCTTGGGCTGATTCTGTTCATACTTCCAGAACTCACAAGTTCTGTTCTGTTTAAGTCCCTTTGATGGGTCTATTTTCTCATCTTTTGCTCCTTCCATATCAAATTGATTCTAAATTTTGGCTTCTGATCATTTGAAAGAGCCATTGCTTAAGACTATTTTGACACCTGAAAAATGACAAAATCTAGAAGCCCGTGGGTAGCTCAGTCAACGAAGCATCTGAGTCTTGGTTTCAGCTCAAGCCATGATCTCAGGGTGATGAGATTGAGCCTAGCATCTGGGCTCCACATTGAGTGGGGAGTCTGCTTGAGATTCTTTCTTTCTTCTCCTTCTGCCTCTCCCCTGGGCTCATGTGCTTGCTCTCGCTCGCTTTCTCTCTCTTTCTAAAATAATCTTATAAAGTAGGATCTTAAATAAGTCTTTTAAAAATGACCAAAGCCTAGTTAATAACACAACACTTTGTGCCTTCATTTTCCAAATGACTGCCTCAAACTTAATCTACCTGGACTCAAAAAAGTGAGGTGAGTGCAAAATTATACTAATAGTGGCTATTCAAATGGTTAGACATTATTAAGAAAAGTATTTGTAGAGCTGAATCTTCTTGGGGCCCCTGGGTAGCTCAGTTGGTTAAGCCTTAGATTCCTGATTTCGTCTCAGGTCACGATCTTAGGGTCAGGCTGAGTGTGAAACTTGCTTGGGATTCTCTCTCTCCCTATCCCTCTGAATCCCCTCCCTTAAAAAAAAAAAAAAAAGGCAAAGGAAAAAAAAAAAAGGCTGAGTCTTCTTTCAAGTTCATGACATTATGGAACAGCAGTTCAGAGGTTCAGAAATAGCTTGAAGAAATCCTGAATGCCAAATAAATTCTAGCATCAACTGTGAAGCCGAGAGATCCAAATCTTACATTTTTTTTACTGTTAAATATAATATTGGAAAAATATGGCTTTTATCTGCAGACAAGCTGAGTCCCTAGTACTGAATCCCAAAACCCAAGAGGTTTATTCAGCCAATCATAAGAGGTGCTGGTCTACCCTAGACCTAGCATGGGCAGACCGACCCCGATGAGTCACTCACAGGAGCAGTGGGGAATGTCTGCTTTCTGTAGATGGTCATTTCCAAGAGAAAGGGCAGAGAAAGGATTGGGCTGCAAACACCCAGTTCCTTGTTTCTAACTCAGCAGTAGGAAAGCTCCTGCTCTTCCCTGGAGAGAGGATTATCATACTAGTGATGCTGCCTCCCTATGCAAAGGCAGAAGCATTCTCTTTACACAATTTCTTGCTGTAACCTCCCATAAAAGCCAAGAATATACTCCAGAGCACTCTTGGGAGGCTCCAACCTGATCCCAGGAAAGAATTTAGAAGCCTTCCAGGAATGGACAAATAATATGTCCAAATAGTCTTCCCTCTCCGTGTGTTTATTGGGTGACAGGTCTATGTCAGAAAATTTCATGCTGGGAACACAATGGAGAGCAAATATACCGACACCCAGCACACAAACACGCAACTGCAGGCAGTGCTAAGTGCCGCAGAGGAGAGGTACAGGCAACCTTGCCTAACTTCAGTGGGAGACTGCTCTAAGTTGAAATTCTAGGAATTCTTTCTGGAGGGCATAGATCTTGAGCTGAATTTGAAAGGATGCTTAGGTAACAGAGGTACCACATCAAGGAGAAGGAATGTCAGGTGCAAAGGTGTAGAGGTAAGAGGAATGTGTTATGTTGGAGAAAGTTACAGAAGGCCAAGGACAGGGGGGAGGAGAGGGGAGAATAAAGATGCAAGGTTATTCAGACATAGGGGGATTTGATCTTCATTCCCAAGGCAGTGGTTTTCAACAGAACGGGTAACATGGATCAGCTTGATGTGCAGTCTTTGATGAGTATTCACTAGCAGGTGAACTTTTCATATCTGGATGAGGATATCCCAAGCTGGTGTTTGATGATGGATCACTCCACTTAGGGCATCATATGCCCCAGTGATCTAACATTCTGCTTGTAGGTGAAGTTACTTAGCTTTTGCTTTTCTTCCCAGGCACACTACCTACCATCTCATTTTGTAGGAGACAACTTTCTATAATTTTCAGAACCCACACAACTATTCAGTTGGATCCTTATGTATTCACATTTTGGGATTTGGTAGAGAAGATGTGGACTTGGACCTTTTCTTTTTCCTCAAAATTGTATTTTATTTTTAGCCCATTTTGATAAAATTAATGTGACTTACAAAAATATATAAATTGTTGGGGCGCCTGGGTGACACAGTTGATCTGACTCTTGGTTTAAGCTCAGGTAGTGATCTCAGGGTGGTGAGATCGAGCCCTGAGTCAGGTTCCATGTTCAGTGCAGAGTCTGCTTGAGATTCTCTCTTCCCCTCTCCCTCTGCCGCTCCCACTTGTGTGCATTCTCTCTTTCTCTCTAAAACAAATAAATAAATTTTAAAAATTTAAAAATATGTAAATATGTAAATTGTCCAATGAAATATGTAAATATGTAAATTGTCCGATGAAAACATAACATCTAAATATTTGACAAAGGAAATCCACGGATGGTGGTGGTATGGGGCAGGGACTTGCAGTGCCTAGAGCTGCAACCAGCAATCTGTACCAGCCTTGGTATGGGATGCACATGAGAGTGACTGGGGCAGTTTGTTGGAAAGTCTGATTCTGAGCATCATGGTCTCCTGCTGTGCCCGTCTGAGTGTTTTGACCACAAAGTATACCTCTGGCAACAGAAAGCGCTAAAATGATGGCATTTGGAGCACAGATGTACAAGATGATAATTTTAACTGTGTCATAATGAACATGATGCCGTTATCTCAGGTGGTGATTGGTCCCCCTGAAAGATCGCTCTGAGTCTATCCTCAGAAAATGTTTCATTAGCACATGGAAATGTGTTTCACTTCCTTTAGTAGGTAGTTCTACATGCCATGCATCTGAAAGAGTTTGGAATCATTAAGGTAAAAATAATGAGGGATCAGAACTCAAATGTTTTACACATTTGAAAACATCTTGTCTAGAGCTGAACCCAGTGAATTGTGATTCCTGGGGTAGAATTGAAGTATAGGTTCTGCAGGAGGTTTCGTGTCCCACTCCTAGAACTCAGCCAGTCTGAGTTCTACCAAATAAAAAGGTGCCTGAGAGATATTATGATCCCAGCTTTAAGGCGGGCTTCCCCATAAAATGAGAAGATATAAAATTAGTTCTTCATGAAAGCCTCTTGCTCCTTGAGTAAGAGTCTCATTAAGTTTTTAGAACTATCAAAGAAATTACAGGATTTTTATGGAAAGCAAACAATCAGCTACTCTTTATTCTTTGTGTCTATCATTCAGCATGCTTCCCATCCTTCCACGCTTCATATTACCTGCACATACAATGAGAAGGCCTTCTCCGTATCCACCCAGGTTACCGATAACAGAGGCAAATAGGATCAGACTGAGAACTAGCCCTCCCAAAAGTCTATTCTGCAAGGGGACATCAGTCAGCATCCTTCGTATCCTTTGTTCTCCACTAGTTACTAATGCACCTCATTATTTCAGCTTTCAGTCCACAGGTCTCTATCTTGTCTACAAAACCATATGGAATATCTTGTCACATGTCTTGGGGAAGGTCAAGTCTGCTGTGCTTATCCCTGGTCGCCCTTCTAATAAGCTTGTCCAAAGTGGATGTGGAGAGCGGTTAGACTTGACTCATCCTACATGAACTCTGATTTCTTTTTCATTTTCCAAGATTTCCTTTAAGATTTCATCCAGAATCCTGCCCTTGCCATCTTGGTTAAAGACAACCTTAGATCTGGGTTCTGCTGAATTTTATGTGGTCCTAGCAAGAGTAGTTTGTCAACACGTTGGATTTCATTGATTTCCTATTTGACTGTTGTCCGTTTTCATCAGACTGTCTATGAAGTGACCCAAATAAATACCATTATGCCAAATTTACATATCTGAGGCAAGATTAATCAAAGCTTATCCTTTGAAGACATTTATAGTTTTCCCAACTTGATTGTGACAAAGGCATTTACACACACACACACCCCACACACATCACACACTCATACTTCCTGGGGTAGGGTATAATAAATTTGTTCCCATGTATGTTGCTATTAGGTTTCCTCCCTCATTCTTCCACAAGACTTTTTCACTTTGTTTCCCTCACCTCTGTCTCCGATTATTGGTGTTTCCACATCTCTTTCAAACCTTTACTGAAACCCTCTTATTGACCGGCCTGAGGAGTTTTCTTTTCACGCCTAATTATTCAGCACGCCTGTTTCCAACGAGACCTCTGTTGCTTATCTGCTGCTTTCTCTGGGCTGTAAGTGTAAGCCAACTCTTCCTTAATTTTCTAAGAATAAAAGAATAGTATCGGCAGACTTTGGCTCCTATTGTAAAAGAACGTTGCTCTTACTTTGTCGTCAGAATCCATCCCCAAAATAAATGCGGGGTTCTGTTTTTTTGTTTAGATTTGGAGCGATGGTGTTTCTGCCAGGTTCTCCCAAATCTTCTGTCTCATTCTGTGAAGTTCCATGGACCGGTTGGGATGGGCAATTCTCGGTTTCTTTTGTTTTTTTCTCCGTTTGCAACATATATACCAATAATAATATCACCAGAAAGAAAAAACAAAACAAAACGAACAAAAAATAACAACAACAAAAAAACCCCAACAACCCCTAAATAGACAAAAATCAGTCTGCTAAGAGTTAATGGGTCTCTGGCTCCTGATGGCACTAAAAGAAGCAGCTTAGTGTGAGCAAGAAGCAGAAAATACCAGACAGCCTCGTCTGCGTCAGTTTGGACAGCATGGTCCTGTGTCCCTGAGCTTCTGCTGTCAAGTTGGCTAATGAATGAGCCAGCTCTCTAGCCCCGGACTCCTTGCTTGTTTTATCTTTGTGGAATTGCTGGTGCTGGTCCAGTCCAGTCCCAAGATACACCTCTGAAGTGGCAGTGTCAGCCGGGAGCGCAGGACGGCTGCGAATTCCGAGGGCAGCCCTGGGGGTTATCGCAAGCGCCGTGGCAGCGTTATGTCTCATTGCCAACTTCCACAGAGCTTGACCTCAGGCTGAACTCCACTTAGCCAAGCTGCAGAGAACTAAGCCAAGCTGCTATCTCGAGTGCAGACCTTCCCCGCCAAGCAGGAGCCAACTAAACAAACCTCTCCTCTCTTCCCAAGAGAACTTTCTGATTGTTTAGGAATAAGGTAATGAAGGGTACAGTCTGCAGACTTCTGGCTCAGGAGAGGGTGGTCGAGATGAGCCGGTAGACGTTCGGAGCACCCCGGGTACCCCCTGCACTCGGTCTGTGCTCAGCGAGAGAGCTGCTTCTCTTCTTGGGCCTCCTGAAACCCTTGAGATGCAGGCAGAGGGGAGAGTGGCCTCAGTTTACTAATGGCTAATGGGAGTCTGACTCTTCTGTTAAATTAATTAAAAAAGGAGGCCATTAGAGAGAGGTGACCCTGTTCCCTGCCTCCCTATGTAAGCAAACTAAAATCTGAGTCTGTAAATGCCTCAAGGTCAGGAAATTGAAACCAACGGACAACCCATCACAAGCAGGCAATAAGGCTTTAAGTGATATCCAATCAACAAAACCTAACCTCATTTTTGCCTTTTCTCTGTGAAAGTATCTCGGTTAGGTCCTGTTGGCTGGGGGCGGGGGGGTGTCCTCCTAGCCACTTCTGGCTTGGTGCCGGCCAATTTCAAATAATTTTTTTCCTGAATAAACTTAAAATTTTGTATAGGCCTCAGCTTATCCTTGAACACCCTGGAGGTGAGGGGAGAAAGCCCTTGGGTTTAGTTTCCATATCTGATGTCCTAAAATGATAGTGACCTTCCCGGTGTGCCCAACAACATGTTAACCCATCTTAACTCTTAATCCTGAGGACAGCCCCCGAGAGCCACTTCTCAAGGGCAGGCAATGGTAAGCTCCATTCACAGCTGGGAAAATTCAGCACAGAAAGGGTGAGTCCCTTCCTAGCTAGCAACCTGGGGAAGGGGGGAACGGGGGTGTGATCCTGGGCAGTTTGAATGAGGAGTCTACAGCTTTAAACTCATTCCGTGCAACCAGAGGGCAGGAGCAGAAGGGAACTGGACTCAGGATTCGGGAACAGGTGGGCTGGGAAGGTCTAAGCAATTCCATATCTTAAAGTCCAGAGGAATAGGAGAAAAACAGCCAAAGAGACCACAAGTGAGGGTTCTCAGCAGAATTCAGACCAGACTAAGAGGGTTCAGTAGATGGAATTTACCTCTTCTTTGCCATCCCATCCCTAACCTCAGCCTGCAGGCAGAATCCAATTGTAAAGGCATTTCCATTCAGAGCCTTGCCCCTAATTACATTAAATTCATGGTGACCATAAATCCTGATTCAGAAACCAGCCCTGTCAGTGTAGAGAAGGCCCTCATTGTTTCCTACAGTCTACCTGCCAGTTGGGACATACGGCACCCTCAGCACTGCCCTCCACCCGCCATGCTGTCTTGCTGCACTTGGCCAAGCTGCCCTGCCCGGGAACCCTAGCAGGTGGGATGGTCCACTGGTTGGCACTTCTTACATCTTCTGTACAAAGAAAGCTGATGCTCATAAGGTGACTTTAATCTCCTGCAAAGTCTGGACAGTCTCCAATGCCCATTAAAGATTTAATTTTCAACATAACTTTCATTTGTAAGAGCATTTTATATAGGGTCTTTGGAAATTGGCATCGTATGTGACAGACTGAAGGCAGTAGCCTGAATTCTCTGAGACCATCCCTGCTCCCCATTAAAGGCTCACCTTGTTAGTAGGCATAACCCCCATTCAGGTAGTAGTATAGCATAAAGAATCCTGCTTATCAGATGCAAGAAGAATGACTCCAAATGTCACTTGGGTCAACCAGCTTTAGGTACCTTGAACATGAAAGTGTACACAAGGGAGTTTTGGATCTTGTCAAAATGGAGATTCTGATTTGGTGACCCTGGAGTGGGGCCTAATTTCTAATTTCTACTAAGCTCCTGGGTCATGGTGCCAGTCAGGGATTATACTTAGAGAAGCAAGACATTAAAGATTTCATTTATCTTGAGACTCTGTGCCCCTGACTGATCACAAATTCATAAAACCCAGAATCTTCTGGAGGGTGTGTTTCTTATTACTGATATCCCTGGAAGGAAAATGAACTCTTCCTGAGCTGTTTGGATCGGAGGGTCTTTTTAGATGTTGATGGTTTTAAAATTCTTGTGTGAGTGCTTTCCCTTTACTCGAAAATATGTCCTATTGACTGGTTTTCTGCTTAATACAAGCATCTCTACCTCAAAGGAACCCTCTGTCTCTGAGTTGAAGCAGAATAAGATTTTTTTTAGGGCTTTGTGGTTGGTTATTTCATGTCTCTGCATGTGGGTTGGGCTGAAACAAATGTCCATTGTGTGAAAAGTGGAAGGACTGGATCCTTGAACTTGAAGCTTTTTGAGGACAGCCACCTCATCTAACCCCTAATGGGCCAACAACGTAAGTGCAATATGCAGGGAAGCAAGACCCAAGGCTTTGCTAAAACAGAGGTCCCCATTCAAATTCAGGTTCTGGAAACCACAGGAGTTGTCACACCAGGTAAATTACCTAACCTTAGCTTCCCTAACCATAAAACAAGAGGGCAAAGTGGGAGAGATGGCAACACACAGAAGGTAGAAATTGTATAGCTCACAGTTTTGCCTGGGACAAAGTCTTGATGGCCCCATCAGATTGTTCTGGCACCAAAGATTGTTAGACTCTTGTGGGGTGACTCTCACTTTTGATGTCCTACAGAAAGCTCCTTCATATTAAGAAAACAGGGACTCAGTCATGGAATCATTGGTTAGAATTCCATTTGGATTTTCTCTGTGGGGTATCTCCATCCTTTTGATTGGTGGTGGGTGCACACAGGATCCCAGGCAACTTGTTATTGACTGTATTCTGCAATAACCACGAGCTGATGGTACCACATAAGAAAGATATATTTATAAGACACCTTTTAACGTTTGTGTTTTTAGAAAAACAAAGCTAAAACAGTTTTCCTTGTTTAAGTTTCTTGGCTGAATGCTTTCAGATTCCTTAGAAAATGTTTATTATTTGGACTTCTCTTTTTTAATCTTAATTTAGGTATCTCTGTCTCAAAGGGATTGATTAAAGTGGGAGGCTAACTCCATTCATCTACCCCTCCAGCTTGCAGTCCTGTTAAAATGCACGTTCTGTTTTGGGTGATCTGGGGTAGGGCCCAAGATTCTCAATTTCCAACCAAGTCTGAGATAATGCAGATGCCACTGGTCCACAAGCCACACACTTTGGGTAGCAAGACACCAGCAATAGCTCTTGCCAGACTGAACTGTAAATTCTTGAAGCTGTCATTCAGGTCCCCCTCCATGCTTGACCCTCATCTACATGTGTTTTTCCCTAGCTAGGAACTATTGGCTGAGTACCTGACTGTAATCCCCACTTCTTGTTCCTCCCTGCCCCTATGTCCTCCCTGCCAGCCTAGTCAGCATTTTGGGCTGAACCTCTCTGTTCTGGTTCACGCTCTATAGCTCATGCCTCCAGTCTGGCACCTTCAAGGTCTTAATGAGGACTCTTTGATATAGCCTTCATGGTCTCTGCCACTGCCATGGGCCAGCCTATTCTGAGACCCTGAAAGCAAGTTCCTTGGAACCTCACCATGGTTACCCAAGCAAGAAGTAGAAATGGGCTATCCATGACCAGGCTCCTGCAACCAACTCTATGTCATGTCTTGAACTCTGGAGGAAGGAGCCTAAATTTCACATGCCTGAGGATCATAACATCTTAAAATTGAAAAGAATCTTGGATGCAGTCTTACAAAATCATGATCAAGGAACTCAAGGTCAATAATAATAATGACCACTTACTGGATGGACATTTTCTGTATGCTCTTTAATCTTTACCCCACCCACATGAGATAGGTATAATTATTATGCCCATTTAATAGGTATAAAACCAAACCTTGGAGTGGTTAAGCAACTTACCCAGGATCACTCAGCTTATAAGTGATGCAAACCTAGGTTGCTTTGATTCCACACTCATGCTCCTAACTAAGCTTGAGCAAGGCTTTTGATCAAGAGAAGCTGAGAAATTCTCTCTGCAGGTACACAGCAATATCTGGGACTAGAATCCACATCATCTGACTCATGGATCTTTCCCCTAGACAATAGGATGTCTATTTATCTTAAAGCAAGTTTAATGTCACATGTGTCTGGCCCTGAGTCTTGAATTTGAGTATAATTACAATAAAGAAAAACGAGTCCTCTCTCACAAAGCATTTATAACTGAATACACAGTAGTATAGAAATAATAGGCAAATCACATCACAACACAGATGAAAGGCTTAATTCTACCAGTTCCTTTTTGGAAGAGGGCATCAGATTTCCTATTGTGTCTGAAATTTGTGCACAGGGCACCTAACACTGAATACACAATGCCTCAATGACATAGCACTTTTGATAGCGATTCCCATGCATAGGTTCTATCTACCTGACTTCAAAAGAATTGATTGAAAACAATTTTTCAAGCCAATGAATCAGTTGTTTGATGTTGTAGGTGACAAAGACCTTCCTTAAATGGCTAATCTTCCAAATAGCAGACTGGCTTTTTGTATTGTAAATGTTGCTACAATGTCAAGTTCTTCCTTGGGCACTGAAATTCTGGAGTTGCAGACTACTGTTTTATCCAGGTTAGTGAGGGGATGGTTTAATGGGCTGGAGATTGGGGCAGGTAGGAAAAAGAATTAGTAAGAGATAATCTGAACTTGTCAGAGAATCTAGAACAAGAGTTGTTGACCAACATGCTACGACAACACATTTCCTAAGGACTATCCCAAACCTACTGGAATGTCTTGACAGTTACCTTAGCAGGGCTCAGGGGCTGAGGGGGTGGAGTGGTGGGGGACAGGGATCTGAAAGGACTCCTTATCTCTACTTTCTGAAGCCTCCCTCTTTTTTTCTTCTCTGCAAGGCAATGGGGTCTAATTGAGTGTCTCACCCCCTTAACAATAGTCTTCTTTAAGCTCTGCCATTGTCTGGCCCCACACATGGCTGGTTTAGTACTTCATTTCTCCAGACCCAAGCCTGGCCTGGTCATCCCCGCACCCAGCCGCAGCTGCAGGAGGTGTTTGCCTGTCCCTCAGTGAGAATTTAAGCTATGGGGTTTCTGCACCAATCTAGCTATGAAGTCCCCAAGTCTTAAGATATTAGAGTGGGGTAAGGCCTTTGAGAGGGTCCAGATGCTTTCAAGCTATCCTAGGATAGGGTTTGTACATAGCAAAAATCTTTCTTTAAAACAAACCCTGCTCAGCCACACTCTATAAGAGAAGTCAGGCAGGAGATGTTCGAGGAGAAATAGGGAGTGGGTAGGTAGAGTCTCACCAGGTTTCTTCTCTCTTGATTCCTATGTCCTTGAGTGTTTTCAAAACAAAACAAAGCAAAACAAAACAAAACAAAACAAAAAACAAAACACAAAACAAAACAAACAAAAAACCAGGACTGTCTAGTACACTGTTCTAAAACCTCTAATAACAGAAACTTCAAACTCAGAGAATACCTTACCAAGACCTAGGAGCTTATCAGTGTTTGAAGAGTGTCTATGCTGCCTGTCCCCTGGCACAGAATGCATAACTCTGACTCCTAGCTCTCTTGTAGAAATGCCTTGATTCTGTCCAAGACCAGGACTGCTCATTTGAGCCAATTAAGGCCAACTCCTTAGTCAGGGAGGTACTGGGGAGGGCTACTGAAGTTCCCCAAGGTCTGGAGGGCCGAGTTTCTCCATGGAGCTGACGTTGGTCCCTTACGTTCAAACTATTAGGTTGAGATCTAGATGTAACAGTCTAGTGCTCAAGGTGTAATTACATATTTGGATGATGAAACATAAACAAAAGGAAGACTTTGCTAGGTCTGTTATATGATGGATACATTTGCACTAAGTCAAATAGGGAAATTCAGGGACTTAACTGTCCATATAAGCATGGAGTGCAGGCAGACGTTGGACAACACTGGCTTATGTGAGGGACGCCTTTGCTTGCACTACAAGGAGGAAGTGCATGACATTTTGGGGAGATGTTAATAGCATGGCTGAAAGACCACAGTAAACACCCAGGACACCCGCGGGAGTAGCCCCCACAGTGGTGGAGGAACACAACACCAGGGCCCCGGGAGACAGGAAGTCATTGTGCATGAAGCCCCACAGTGTTCCTTCCCATGGGTCCCACACAGAAGGCATTGTTTCAACACCCTAGACACATATACAGCTTATTCTAGTCCATGACAATAACTTAACTACCAATTTAAAGCTTGAAAACGAATGCTCCCAAATCTCTGTGGCTTAATAAAAGATGATACCACAGGGCTTTATGTGTGAACACGTGGTTTGCTCAAAACCACTTCTGTTGGGAGCCTCTGTGTCCTTTCTTCCCTTGTCTGGCAAAAAGTAGCCCAGCCGATTGGGCGTATTCTTGCTGTCATGTATGAGATACACCTCCATTTTGTCTAAGGCAGCTGTGTCTTCCATCAAATGTGATATCTGAGGATATGGCCAAAAGGATGGGCTAAGTCAGGGGAGCCCTGGGCAGTGTGGACTCCAGCATGGAAAGCTTAAAGTGGGCCTAGCAGGACTTGTAGGATCTTGCATATGATTTACAGGAGGCAGGTGAAGCCTATGTTATGAGAAAATGGAATGGAGACACTGAAGCCACACAGCCATTGGCTTATGGAGTTCTTAAGTCTGCAATAAATAATAACAGCCTTATCTACACTGCCATTCCCCAAAAGGGACTGGCCTGGAAATGTCCCAAGCCTCCGAAATATCCTGGTAGCCTATCCTGCCAGAACTCCAGGAAGTCTTACACCAAGAGGACTCAGTTCTTCCTTTCTGAAGGCAGGGCAAACTCAGTTTCTGCTCAGGAAGAGGCAGGAAGTTGGGGATTCTCTAAGGGCACTTTTAAAAAATTGAACACAGAACCTTTTATCAGAGAAGGCATAGACGGCTTTAGCCCACAGCCCTCACATTCATCAGAAGCACTTCAGGGAGAGAAAATTAATGATAATCCTAAGTACATAATGACTTTCTGGAGACCAGAAGGCTCCACTCTGATGGTTTGACTGGACGCTTGCCTCACAGTAATGAAAGATGCTGCCTGTAAGCTTGACCCTGGTATTGGTTCATGCTTCAGAGCAAAGAGTTGCAGCATTGGTATGGACTACTTAATCTCTTTCCTGGGAACTGAAAGCAACTCAGATTGGGATCATTGGTAAGAGTGCTGTATTTGGTCATTTAGAAAGAAAGAAAGAAAGAAAGAAAGAAAGAAAGAAAGAAAGAACTCTTTGCTTTCAAGACTTCTTTTCAGTTTAAACAAAAAATCTCACAGAGCCCTAGGAGAATATTATACCAATCACAAAATAATAGGTTATTGTGCAAAAAGCACTCAAACATGGGTGCAGCCTTCCTGTTAGAGCACATTAGTTCAATGGCATGCCTGCAGACAGAAACCAATTACTCCTGGCCTAGTGTGTAAGTGAAATTGATGCTTTGCACTTTCCAGAACATGAATAGTGCAGCTATTACCCAGCAAGAAAGTTTGAAATGAATTTGGTATGTGCTGTCTTCCTCCTCAAAGCTGATACTGGGAGTGATTGTTTGAGTTCACTTCAATATACTCAGAGTGGTTGTCATGCATTAGAGTCTAAAACTAATTTTTTTTAAAAATTCTCACTAAGGTGTACATGACTGATACCATAGTTTATTCCTGAAATCAGAGAGGGAGGGAGAAGAAGCCTGGGCATCACCAGGTACCCAAAATGAGGCAAGAGGTTTGTGGAGCTATTAGAAATTGTTGTTTGAAGGAGAGACTAGAGGCAGGTAGAGGAAGGCATCATGGTTTTGTTGAGTGGCCTGACAGAGGTATTTTGCTACAAAGGAAGGATCTTGGGAACAATAAAGCCACATCCTAGATTGCCTGAAGCAAACTTCTGGTTCTCGAGATGGTTGACTCATCCTGTCTGCCCTTCCTGGTTCTGCTGGGGAGCTGGGCTAGGCCATTTAATGTTCATCTCTAATTACTTGTGTCTGTATTCTTGTCATTAGAGTATAAACAGGTTTATAATGGTCTTGAGTTTTCTGTGCTGAGATCAAAGGCAAGCCAGTTGGAAGATGGCAGAGAGGAAGAAGGGAGAGGAAGACAAAAGACAGGGTGGTTCTGGTGTTTCTACTGCTCCGTGACAGGGTTGGTCCTGCTGGGCATGGTGATGGCAATCAGTTCTTCAGAAGCAAAGGTCCTGGCTTGCAAAGAGCCACTCTTGCTGGGGTTCAGGTGTTGGCTTTGTCTGGAGTCTCAGGAATCTGCTTACCTACTCCTTCAGAGGCCTTTGAGGTTTGAGAACCAGCTTTTCACAAGGAGGGAAGGAAACAAGAGCAGTGGGGGTTTAACTTCCTCAAGGTGATGTCCAAATCCAGTGGCTGGATTTACAGAAGTCTGCCAGTCCATAGCCCTTGCCCTTGGCCATGAGAGTCTCTGGAAGAGTACAAGCAGGGCTGGTTTGTCCTCTCTTGGAACACAACTGGGACCAGATCACCCTTTACAGAGGGTGACCTACTTTGACACCACAGCCATGGCTCTGTACTCTGCTTCCCTCTCCTTTTAGAACCTCAAGTACTATGCCACATGGGTCCTTCTTTACCTGGTATTCTCAAACCTTAGTAAGGGAGGAAAACGTTTCTCTCTCCTCTTAGATTCCTCATCTGGACCCTGCACATTAGACTGACAAGACAGATTAAGAAGAGAAAGGGCATACACCTTTTATTTGACAATAACATTTTAAAGTTTATATGCACAGAGGACTTCAGAGAAAAGAAATGAACTCCCAAAGAAGTTCTTAAACTTGGAAGACTTATATACCATTTTAACAAAGGACAATAAGTTGTGGGGAAGTAACAAGACAAAGGAAAAGGGGCGTTGGGCTTCCAGGGGCAGTAAATTGTGGGAAGGTAAATATATGGGGTAAACTAATGGATGTTAAGTGTCAGGAAGGTTTTGTCTATGTACCCATCTCAGGGCTGTCTCCAACTCTGGTGATGGAAGTTGTTCTTCTCTTCCTGGCACAGGAGTGAGGGACAACTTCACAGGGGACATTCATGATCTGCTTTTAGGCAGATAGTGGAAGAGCAGATTGCTTTTTTTGTGTGTACTTTTTCTTTGCCTTTAGCTCCAAATAATCCTTATTTCATAGTGGCACAATTTGGGATGGCAAAGTCTGATCCTCTTCATTACCCCAAACTCGTTAAGCATTCTGATAGGAACCAAGGGTCAACTAGCTAGTTCAAGAGCATGCCTAGAGCATAATGAGACATAGAGGTGAGGACTGGAGCAGGCCTTCAAAATAAAGCCAAGCCTTTTAAAAAGTAGCCATCCACTTCCATAGCACTTGCCTTCCTTAAAAAAATAATATTATTTTAAAAATTTTTTACTGAGGTACAATTTTATACTTAAAATAGCTACATCTTAAGTATAGATTTGTATAGTTTTGTCTAATCTATGTACCCATGTAAATAGCACCCAACAAGACTTAAAACAGTTCCTTCACCCCAGATGTGACCTTCCTAGTCACTTCCCCCCATCTCAGAGGTGATCACTGTTCTGATTTCTGTTCCTGACATCCTTTGTCTACTCAGGCAGTGACTCTAATGGTGGAGCTCTCATGTTCCATCACAGACCTGGACTTGACTTGGCCCCTTCTCTGTTGGGCCTGCATTTGTTCAAGTACACCAGGTATGGGGCAGGTCTAGAAGTGGATGGCTGAAATAATAAAGGGGAAGGATAGGAAACTAAATGAAGAGATTGTAAAGTGTTATTGATATGCCAGCTACAGGTGCTGAGCTGGATTCTGACTGATCAGGATGGGAGGCAGACCTTGCTTGATTAAGGAGGGAAGTACACAGAAGAGAAGAAAAGATGGATGAGAAAAACCTGTCCAAGTGGTGAAAGACAGTATGGTCTCAGAGAAAACAATCTGGGGTTAGGCAGAGCTGGATTTGGATCCTCAGACGATAGCTATATGACCTTGAAATGTTCCCAGCTTTCTCATCAGCTGAATTGGAGTAATAAATTTGGAGGCTATCAATCAAGGACGTAATGAGGTTTAAATGAGATAATATATGTGAAAACCCTCTTGCACTGCCCAACACTCACTATAATATGTACTTAATATATAGTTGTAGCTTATTATTGCTGCCAGGTAATCCCAACTTTTGGCAAATAGTTTATTTACTTGAAGCTCAAAATTGTCAACAGGATACAGATCTGCTGAGGTCAGAGAAAAGGCTCTCACTTTGCAATGATACATTAGAGACACTAGCATTCTCTTATCATGGAACAAATTAAATTGTGGTCACAGGATGTGCTAATTTGTGTCTTATAAATGAGTAAAATCACATGTTTCCTATTAGTACTTACTGCCACTGTGAGGAAACAACTAACATAATTTTGTATAACTACATTAACCACAGTACATTTCCACTTGGCCAATAAAATGACAAATCATTAGGGATTTGTAGGTCCTGTTTTTAAATATATAAAAAGCCATTATTAAAGAGTGTTTGTCTGTTACCATGAGCTGGGCTTCTTCTAAACTTTTATTTCCACAACAGACCACCAAGTGAAAAATAAAACAAAACAAAATCTAATGGGTATGTGTTCAAAAACAAAATAAAACAAACAACCAACCCCCCCGCCCAAGCCCCAATTAAGCAACTTAGTAATCAAATAAGACCAGAAATACTGGATTCATATGGATCCATCTAAGCTGGGGAAAAAAAAAAAGATGGCACAAGCCAAATTCCAGTCCAGAGTCTAAGCCAGACCAGACAAAGCTGGTTGAGAACATGGAAAGTTTTCTGGATGTTGATTTGGTTTAATGTTCAAATTTCAGAGAGAAGAAATAAGCTACTGTACAGTGGGAATTCCTGGGTCAACTGCAGTCAGAGACTCACACCCAGACACTAAAAAAACACCCACACAACTGAACTTCTGTGAGAAAAGGCATGTTTCATATCTATAAAGTAGGGTAATAAGAGAAAGGTTTAGGGTACCTCTATTTCTTTTTTTCTTTTCTTTTTTTTTTTTTTTTTAGAGAGAGAGAGAGAGAGAAAGAGAGGGGCAGAGGGAGAAGGAGACAGAGAATCTTAAGCAGCCTCCATGCCCAGCACAGAGTTCGAAGTGGGGCTCAATCGTACTGTCCTGAGATCATGACCTGAGTCAAAATCAAGAGTTGCCTGCTTGATCAAGTGAACCATCCAGGCATCTCAGGGTACCACTGTTTCTGATTATGGCATAGAAAGTAAAAAGAGGCTTCCACCCTTATCCTAACAACCAAAACAAGATGAATCAATGGGAAGAGGAGAAAGATACTATAGACGGTAGAGAAAAATCCACCAAACTTGTAAGAAATTGTAATGACAGGGTTTGAGATAACATGAAAAAGTAGAATGCCAAAGAAGCCCAGCCACAGAGCAAATTTGTACCCACCTTTCAACTTTTTAATACAGTTTTTTACCAAGTTGATGGACAATGTGTTGAACACTAGGAGCAGAGAACTGAGAGAGATTCCCCCATGAAGTGTGAGGGATCTTACCCAAGTGGGAGGCAGCTGCCTTCTAAAGGTGGAGGGCAGGGCAGGAGAGCTGAGTGAGCATCTGAGGCACTGTGGGTTTTCAGTGACCAAATGGGAGGGAACAGCCTCTCCAGGCTTTCATGTTTCAGAAGAACAAAAACTTGGGGGTAGTTCCAGTGACACTGGCAGCCAGGCTATAAGCCAAAGAAAGATTTCCTATGACTTGGAACTCTGGCAACATTGGGGAAACCATAAATTTCTGTTCTACTGTTCTTTTGGTTTCTATTTCATTGATTTCTGCTCCTATATTTATTTATTTTCTTCTCTTGCTTGGTTTAGGCTTTTTTGCTGTTCTTTCTCCAGCTCCTTTAGGTGTAGGGTTGGGTAGTGTATTTGAGGCCTTTCTTGTTTCTTGAGAAAGGCTTGTAGTGCTATATAATTTCCTATTAGGACTGCTTTTACTGCAACCCAAAGATTTCAAACAGTTGTATTTTCATTTTAATTTGTTTCCATACATTTTTTAAAATTCTTTATTAACTTTCTGGTTGACCCATTCACTCTTCAGTAGGATGCTCTCTAGCCTCCATATATTTGAGTTCTTCCCAATTTCTTCCTGTGATTGAGTTCTAGTTTCAAAATATTGTGGTCTAAAAATAGGCAGGGAGTGATCCCCATCTATTGGTACTGGTTGAAAAATGATTTGTGGCCCAGGATGTGGTCTATTCTAGAGAATGTTCCATGTGCACTTGAGAAGAATGTGTATTCTGTTTCTTCGGGATGGAATGTTCTGAATATATCTGTGATGTCCATCTGGTCCAGTGTGTCATTCAAAGCCCTTATTTCCTTGTTGATCTTCTGCTTAGATGATCTGTCCATGGCAGTGAGGGGGGGTGCTAAAGTCCCCTACTATTATTATATTATTATTGATGTGTTTCTTTGATTTTGTTATTAATTGGTTTATGTAATGGAGTGCTTCCATGTTAGGGGCATAAATATTTACAATTATTAGATATTCTTGCTGGATAGACCCTTTAATTATAATATAGTGTCCTTCTTAATCTCTTATTACAGTCTTTAGTTTAAAATCTAATTTGTCTGATATAAAGAGTACCATCCCAGCTTTATTTTGATGTCCATTAGCGTGATAAATTCATATCTTTCAATAGTTACCCTGAAAGTGAGAGATGCTCTCTGTATTTTTTAATCCAAGTTGAGAGTGTTCCTTCTGAAACAATATTCTCAAAAACTTAGTGGGCCACTCATGGATTTTCCTGGGGTTCATTCCATTAGACAAAAGCTGCACCTACAGATCTTTTTGAAAAAGTGCAATTCTTGGATTTCTGCTGATATAGATGGCTAAGGGGCAGTGCCCTTCCATTTCCTAGAGGATGTGTGGTTGGATTAAGATCTGTGAGGCACATCCCTAATCTTTGAAAAGCTCTTTGTTTGGCTGAATACCATGACCTTTTGATCTTTCTGAAATTTTAGTAAAAAATCACACAGTCATACCCTCAGCTTTTTCTCTGTAGTGCAGTTTCCAAAGGGTGCTTGGAAGCTGTCTCTCAATATTAGCATGTTTTACCAGTTGGAGAGGCTGAGAATTTTCAAAATCATCAAGTCTTGATTCCTTCTAGTTCATAGTTTTTCCCTCAATTTATCTCTCTCTGCACACTTTCTTCTAAGTAGCAAGAAGAAACCAAGTGGCATCTTCAACACTTTGCCAGAAAGTATCCTTAGAAAACTAAGTTCATCACTCTCAAATTACCCTTTCCACTTAATTGCAGAAGAAAACCGTGCTAAGCTCTCCATCGCTAGTTAACTGGAATCCTCCCTCCTCCAGTTTCCCACATGTTCCTCTCTTCCTTTGATTCCTCACTGGCACATCCTTAATGTTCAGATTTCTATTAACAGTGTGTCCAAGACAATATAAGTGTTCTCTACTATGCTCTTCCAAATTCTCCTAGCTTCTGTCCACTGCCCAGTTCCAAAGCCACTCCCACATTTTTAGACATTCATCATATTGAAGCTCTGCTTCCATTACCAAAATCTGTATTGGTTATCTTATGCAACAACAACATTACCACAAAGTTAGCAGCTTAGACCACAACACACACATGTGTTATCTTTCAAGTGCGGTGGGTCAGGAGTCTGGGCATGGTTTGGCCTCTCTGTAATCATGCTGTTGGCCAGGACTAGGTTCTCATCTGGGGAGGTACATGCTTCCAAACTTGTGCATTTGTTAGCAGAATTCAGTTCTCTGTGACTGTAATACTGAAGAATTCTGTTTCCTAATGGCTCATGGCCTGAAGTTGCCCTCGGTTCCTAGCAGTGAGCTTCAGTTTCTTGCCATGGGGGAGGAAACATGGCTGTTGACTTCCTCAAAACCCCAAGGAAGTGAAAGAGTCCTATAAGATGAATGCTATAATTTTATGTCATGTAATCACATGACCTTATACATCATATACATCCTATCACCTTGGCTGTATGTTATTGGTTAAAACAAATCACAGTTTGTTTCTACAGCCAAGGGGAGGAGATGATATGAAAGTGTGAATACCAGAAGGTAAGGATTCTAGAGACCACATTGTATCTGTCTGCCACAATGATCAAGTAGGCTTTCTCCCTATAATTCAAAGTCACTTTAATATTCAACCATTAATCAATACAATTTCCCATATTAACAAACTGTAAGAGAAAAAATACTGGATCCTCTCCATAGATATAGAGAAGATACTTTAAAAAAATCTAAAACTCATCTGGGAATAGAAATGAATTTTCTCAGTCTGACAAGGGCTCTGGACACTAGTGCTCTGAACCTTGAACTAGGAAATTGAAATGAGCTTCCCCTGCACAGATTTGGTTAGATGTAATTCTAATCTCTATTCTTGGCCTCACTCCCACTTTGCTACAGTTGCCTTATGTCATCTCTAACACTCTGTTGGTGATTCCAGTCTGACCACCTGAATTCAATTTTACACTCATTACTTGAAGTTTCTACCTATCATTTTTTATCTAAACTGTTTTCCAGCAATCCAAGACAAAACTTAGAAAGGTGGCATGAGGACTTCTGTCACTACTGTTTGCAAAGCCATCACGTGGAGAACCCTGCGAAAATCAGTGCCCTCTCCCCACCAATTCCTTCTTCCCAAGAGTGAATACAATGTCTTCACTACCCACTTATCAGCATCACCATGCCCTCATATGTCCTTTTGAAGAAAACAGTGAAAGTAGCTAATATTTAGGGAACATTGCTATCTTCCTTCACTTAATCCTTCATTGGCTCCTCTGAGACAGTTACAATTATTATCTTTATTGACATGTTAAAAAAAAAAAAACCAAAAACCTGAGGTTTGGAGAGGCTGTAAAATATCCCCAGGGTCATGAAACTAGAAGAGTCAGAATCCGAACCTTGTTACCCAGTGCTCCTATTTCCCTGCACTAATCTATCTCCAGAAAAATGGCATTCACCAACTGAGTACACCATCAAGCTCCATCCTGGGCAGCACCTTGACTCTGTTCCACCATGTGAACGCCTGGATCAGCAGGAAGGCTCACTAAATGTTTCTGTTAGAATTATTTTCTCATGGTAGTTACTAGCTGGTTTGCAAGAGTCACGATCATATCATAGAAATATAACCCTCTAATTAACTGGTTGGCCTCTGGAATTCAACCATGGACACAACTCCGAGACCCTGCTTCTAACTCTGTGACCCAAGCAAGCAATTTCCCTGGGTTTTGTTTTTTTTTTTTTTTGCGTCTTATTTTTCCTCTCCACAAAATAGGGCTAATAATGACATCTCTCTCTAAAAGTCCTACTCTCCATGACTGTACCTAAGTCTGCTGATTCTCTGGTGCATGCAGTATTTCCTTGTTGAGTTTTGTGAGAGGACAAAATTGGATCAGATCATTTTCACAAGATTCTCAAAACCCTAAGAACCTTTTAATCTCACCTCCATTAACCAGTCTCCTTTCTAGACTAAACTGTCCTAATCTTGGAAATCTTGCTTCCTTTGGAGCTAACATCACAAGTACCAAAGTAGAAACAAAAACACTCTCTTCGGCATTTATGAGGAGAAGTGCTGCAGAGCGCTCGTTCTCGGCAGAGCCCTTCCTGTGGAAAGATTGAAAAATCGAGGCAGAGAAGTTCAAAGACTCAGAGTCACTGAAGAAAAACAAAATCCCTTAAAATTACACTGATGGTTCTTCCAGATAAGCAGATAATTCTTTGAGGTAATTTGGAGAGAATTCAACAGTGTTTATTACAGGTTCACTTAAGAAAGCCAAACATTCAGCCCTAAAAGCAATTTCAAAGCAAAACTCTAAACAGTATTTTAAAACAGGGATGAAATTATATGTACAACCTTACCTCCCAGGGGTTTTGAAGGATTAATGAATGGAAAACAGAAGCTATGGAGGGAATGATAGGAAATTTAAGAAATTCACCATAAGTGGGACAGTCTGACAGGATATAATGTACATAATGTGATTTTTAAAATAGACATTAAAAGAACACCTGTAGGTAGATGGGCTTTCTACTCAATGGTACAACAACACTTGGGGAGGAATGACCAAGTGGAGCTAGAATTACTATAGAAAATGGAAACTGGTGTAAGCACACATTAATATTTTTTCTTCTTTGATTCTAAATGTCAGGGGAGCCTTAGTATTTTTCCTGAAACAATATCTTAGTAATTTATTGGAGTTACAAGTCAGGCTATTTTATTTACTGAGAAAATGACACATAAAATATCAGATTTTATAATACTTTCTATGATACATCAGAGTGAGTGTCTCTAATGGGGGAAAACAATATTACTCTCCAATTAAGACAGAGAATATTAAAATATTCAACATTCTCAATAATGATAAACAGACAATGGGTGAATCTAAAGCCTTTCATAAACATAAAATATGAGTCTATTATGTTATTCTAAGCCTTCATGTGAATTCTTCCTGGGAAGATTGAAAAATGGCCTGGGCTCCTCTCTTAGAACTACTCTGGGGAAAAGACTTTCAAGAATAACTCTCTGATCTTTCTGGAAGCCATTGTTTCAAGACCTTTCCTCTGTATCTTACGATACAGAGTGACTACCCCAGAAAGCCATTCTCCTCTACACATGGAGCAGCATGGCGATTTTATGTCTACTCTTTCCCAAGAGCCATTGTATACCCTCGCATGGGTCAAACTTAAAGGCCTGAGGCCTCGTTTTCTCTGAAGTCAGGGGTTTAAAGTCAATATGGTACCAATGGACGCACCCATGCTTTAGAATACAAGTGATCTGGGTTTGAATCCTGCCTCAACCCTTCACTAGGTATATGGTGTTAGACAAATTACATCCTTTCTCATCTCTAGTACCTCATCTGCATGATGGAGAAAGTAACACTTCCATGGCAAGGTTGTTAAAATGAATATCAGAGATTATGGTATCTATGTCATTGTTGATATGGTGCTTGTCACTCTTCCAACTTAAAGCCCTTAGCCAATGGAAGTACTGTAGACACCACACTGACCTTGAGCAATAGATTAGTGACAGCGCTGTCTTAGAGTTGGTATTTTCTCTCAAAAGATGAGATTATTTTTCTTCCAATGCCAGGATTACCAATTCCTTACTAATGGGCCATTCCATACGTTAAACCTTGTCATAACCATGTCTGTTGTAGAATGACTATTTTTTTTTTTAAAGATTTTATTTATTTGATAGAGAGAGATCACAAGTAGGCAGAGAGGCAAGCAGAGAGAGAGAGAGGGAGGAGGAAGCAGGCTCCCTGACTAGCAGAGAGCTCAATGCGGAACTCGATCCCAGGACCCTGAGATTATGACCTGAGCCAAAGGCAGAGGCTTAACCCACTGAGCCACCCAGGCAGCCCAAAATGACTATGTTTTGAAGCTTGTCCAGTGTCAGCTTGACAAAGATGATCGCCAAATATGAGGACCTCACTATATCAAGAATTTAGTGCTTTCCTTTTATGATATACTTAAGAAATTTTCAAAAAAGAACACTTAGTACATAGATACTCAAAGTTTAGAATTTGACCATATGAGATGCCTCTTTCATTTTCAATGCATGTTGGATTTCTTCAATGACTTTAAAAATTGGACTAATGGAAGTGAAGCATTCTTATATCCAAGTGCTGAACTCATTCACAGGAGTGATGTATCAGAACTGTATTATTTCTCTGAGAGAAGAATGCTGGGGATCCTGGCTAACCACTTCACTTCAAGAGGTTCCACTTATCATAACTTTTCCTTCCACTTAATTAAATAAGAAGAAAGTATCATTCAGAGGTGCTTCTCAAAGCATTGTCAATTTTGTAACAAAATTCTTAAGAGTGAAAAATTTATGACAGCTCTCAGCAGGGTAGGTAAAAAGACAGCTTGATAATTACATGCTTATTTGAAACTTACTTTTCCCCCTATGCTTCAGCATTTTGTTAGAAGGCACACTGAATGCCTAGAATCGCTTTCTTTTGGAAAAGAAAGTTATCCTGTTAAAGGAATAGTATTCCCTGGGATAAGGCCCAGTGCTGATGGGATTCAGAGATTTCCAGAGATTCAGAGATTCAGAGAGGAAGTCAAGGCAAAGTAAAAGGGGAAATGCGTGCTTGCCAACTTCATGGATTCCACAGAATCTATTGTTCCATAGAAAATGCTGTCATTGTTGTCTGTCTAGGAGAAAACAAGTCTTGGAATTAACTTGTATCTAAACTCCATTTCTTATGTCGTTACTGCTTCTCTGGGTGGCCAATGCAAAACGCGTTTAGTCTTTTGTACTTTGGTTTAAACAACTGCACCCAAACTTAGAGGCTAAAAACAACTAACATTTATCAGGTCACAATTTTTGTTGAGTCCACATCTGTGGAATCCAGATAGGGCTCCTTTGGGTAACTTTGTCTCCCAGTCACTCAAAAGATGGCAATCAAGTTGTCTGCTGGGCCTGCCATTTTACCTGAAGATTCACCTGAGAGAGAATCTATGTCTGAGCTCACTCACATGGTTGTTGGCATGATTCAATCCCTCCCAGGTTATTGGATCGAGCGCCTTACTTCTTGGTGGTTTGTTGACAGTTCCTTGACCCGTGGGTTTCTCCATAGGGCAGCTCACAATGTGGCTTCTAACACAGTGAGCAAACAAGAAAGTAAGCAGGCTTGAAAGACAAAATCTACTGTTTGTTCATAGCCTGATCTCAAAAGTGACATTCTCTTACCTTGGTCTTGTTTTATTCACAAGAAGCAAATTTCCGGGTCCAGCCACACCCCAGGGGAGGGGATCACATATGGGTATGGCCACAGAGGACAGAGATTGTTGGACCATGTTGAAGGCTTCTTTCCATAGACTTAGTCATGGCCAGTCTAAGGAATCAGAGGGAACCATGCATCTAGGTAATAAGAAGTCTCTGAAATTTCACCCTTTCCCTTAAGTAAGACAACATTTATTCATGCATTGAAAACCACATTAAAATTTTTTTTTCATTCTCTCATTTGGAAATATTTACTGCATACCTGTTATTTACAAGACACTGTGGAGAATGCTTTGAAAAGGCCAAAGAAGTGAACAAAGTGGGTAGTGTAAAGTACCCTTTGATAGTGAAGTTGTCTTCTTTGTTGAAGTGTGAAACCACACAGTGACCAGATGTCATGAAGGACGAGGTGAGGCAAGTGGGCAACCACGGCTCCAGCCACTCTTCCATCAGTGGAAATCTTGGAAAAGGCTCTGGTGAGGCAGAGGCAGAGGGAGAAGCAGACTCCCCTTGGAGCAGAAAGCCAGATGAGGGACTTGATTCCAGGAACCTGAGATCATGACCTCAGCCAAGGGAAGATGCTTAACTAATTGAGCCATCCAGGTGCCCCTACATAGAACCAATTTAAGGAGAACAAACCTAGGATGATCAGTTGAAGGGCTTCTAGGGGCACAATCTCACTTACCTGTGCCCCCCACTCTCAGATTCTTCTTCTTCCACTCTGGCTCTCCTGGAGTTCTAGGTTAACTTTCCTGCTCACACCTTTTTCTCTGTGAAGACATGGATTCCTTTCTGTCACGCTTTGCCAAAAGTAACCTCTGCTCCAGCCACAGCCCCCATGTGTGGGGCATTGGGCATCAGGGCCCCTCCCAAGAAGGCAGCAAAGAGGGAATATCCAACAGCCAAAGAGTGTCCACAGCCCCTTCCAGAAGCACAAATATAGGCTAACTCCTTTGCCTCTTCTTTTGGTACTTTTCAGGGTTTTTCTATTTAGACACAGGGACCTGGGTCTACTGTGATAGCAGTAGGTATTTTAATGCTCAAATATCTTTATCCACTTTGGGAATGTGTTTCCTGTTTTGACTTGTTCTCTAAATATATATAATTTTTAAATTATAGGTTTACGTCAGAAGAACAATTTAGTCAAATATAACTTTCTTCACAAAACATGTCCTGGTTGCAGCACATAAACTGTGGAATGTGAGCAGTCTCAGAGAACGCACAAAGCCAGTCATCCTCCCCCCCCACTCCCTGCTCCAACATTTTAAAAACATATCTCCTCTCTTTTTTATAGCAGCAGACTATAAAAGGAGCGGTGCAAAGGTAGTAGGGACTAAAACCTTAGCTGTTGTCACCCAAATAGGAAAAAAATTAAAATTTTGTCAGAGAGCTAGAAAGTTCCTTTAGCTGGAGGAACTTTTAGGTCAAGAGTGGTGAGCAGGGCATAGGCGCTTCACCTACAATCCCTTAGACCATCTGTGTGGTGGGTACCTGAGTTTCTGAGCAATGGCGGACAAGGAAGGAGAGAGCCTGGAGAGCTGGGCTGTGTTGCTCACCGTGTGGATGTACACAAAGGCAACCCAAGAGCGTTCTCCTTCTGTACCTCATGCTATTTCTGGAATGTCCATTTGTGAAGTTAGAGGAAGAGATTTTGCCTCAGAATCTCAAGCCATAGGCCTTAACATCAAGAGCACTTACCTCAGATCGGAAAACAACATAATAACTGGAATGGATTGTTTAGTAAAGGTTCAACCAACGTGGACACATTTAAATAGGTTGATATTTACAGAACAGAGTTGAAAGATAGACTTCCACTGTGTCTTGGGCTGAGTTTCCTGGGAAGAGATTCCAAGATGGTGATGTGTGTGTAGCAGGTTTATCTGGGGGGAGTACTCTGGAGAAGGATACCTAACAGAGACTAAGGGAAGAGAACTTGGCAAAGGGAAATGTAGGGCTCTTATGTAGTAGTAACAGAGGACTCAGTTGCTGGCACGGGGAGCATGGGAGCTGGGGGTCCCTTCAAAGTTGTCACAAACTAGGCATAAGCGTCAGGTCCTATAATCTCTTCTGCACCTTCCTCACTCCCTTTGCCATTGGACTGCCCTAATGACAGGGGAGAAGAGGAGACATCTTGGAAGATACAACACTTTTTATGCTGTGGGTAATTCCCTGAGAGGAACTTGGCTGTGTGGGCCTATGGCAGCCCACATGCCCTGAGGCTGAGGGAGGGATTACCTCACTCCAGGATTGGGATTGGGGTGGTGGGCACTCTATTTTAAACTGAGAAGAATGGAATCAGACAAAAATCTGGAACCTGAAACAGAAAAAAGAAAAGCAAATGTTTATAAGATGTTATATATTATTGTATATTATATAGTATTTAATTATTGCAAATTAAAGAATTAATATATACAAACTAAAAGTAAAGAAAAAGTAACTCACAAGTGGGTAGAAAGGAATCAGAGTCAAACATTGGCAGGTTCATTACCATCCTCTGCAATCAAAGGAGAACTTTAATAAAGGGACGTGGTTATCGATAATGGTTAAAGAGGATAATTTCTGAATAATGCTTGTGTATGACCATCAAAGCAACAGGCAATAGGGGGCTACTTCTTTTCAGGCTTAAATCTGGAGAGGCTAGCGAGAGGCAGGAGACATAACAGTGGCCTCTGGATGATTTACGGAGAGATGTCACAAGTCTCTGTCCAATGGCATGAGTTCACACATTTACACACTCAGAATTTCCAGTATTTGTGGTGATTTGGGCCAAACAATTAGAAACAGGAAAACATCAGCCATAAATAAGTTGACGAAGTCTGTGTCCTTGGGCAGAATGCTCTAGGATACGTACATTTTTGACATTCTGTGATTGCAGCCAATTAGACTCAGAACTCTGGTATTAGTAAATTGGGCACAAGACCTGTACAGGGATAATGGGCAGAAGCCAATGAGTCCCGTGGACCAAAGGGGGAAGGGTGTCAGGACACAGCTGAGCCAGGCACCATTGGAAGTAGTCCCTGGGAAGGAAATGCGTGGGAAGTATACATTGGCATCATGGACTCAGCTTTGGTCATTTTGCCTTATACTGTACAGTCTATTTCATAGAGGACATGCAATTTTTCTCAGTGAATCTCTTGGTGTTTTTCCTGGAGTACCAAGTCAAAAGAACCTTTTGGGGCTAAAGAGTAGGCAAGTTCACCCATTTGCCATTACTCTTCTGGGAAGAGTGAGAAAAGCAGCACCCTTTTGGAAAATGCCTCTGTATAAGGGACCAAGGGGTGTGCCAATCATGTATAATGTAATATTCTCACATACCTCCCCTGGAAGAAAAAGAAAAAGCAGAACTAAGTATTGCAAGCAGTTATCATTCTTTTTTTTTTTTTTTAAGATTATTTATTTAATTATTTGAGAGAGAAAGAGAGAGAGAGTGAGAGAGAGCATGAGAGGGGACAAGTCAGAGGGAGAAACAGACTCCCCGCTGAGCAGGGAACCTGATGTGGGGCTTGATGCCGGGACACCAGGATCATGACCTGAGCCTAATCAGCTGAGCCACCCAGGTACCCCAGCAGTTACCATTCTTACTCAGCTGAGATAAGCCCTGGGAAGTTTCTCTGATCAAACCTGATGCAGAATTTTGTTTCAGTTCCTTCACTGAAGATGTGTGTATACATGAGGCTATGAGCTGCAAAATAAAATACAGTTTTAGAATTGCAAACCGATTCCACAGTGACAAGTCCTCTTAAAAGAGAAAACGGAATGTTTTCCTGAGGGATCGAAAATCAAGACTTTCTTAGAGGCAAGAAAAAAATGCAAGAGCACAAACTTTCAGCCACTCTGTTTGGATGCCGGTTCTCCTAAGGTCTCCTTCATGGACACCATCCTGCCCCTCTGCGTGGACTGAAAGGGACCATCCAACTGGACTTGAACAGACTAGGATGAAGACTGAATTTCAAAAGCAAGGTCACATTAGAATAAAAGTTGCTTTGGACCTGGAATCAGAAGCCCCAGCTCTACCACTTCCTCCCTGCTCTCCCTGCTGTCCCCTGCTGTCCCCTGTGCCTGCCCCTCGAAGGAGATGCCATTACTGGCCTCGGGCTCTGGGTGGAGATGAAAACTAAAAATGACAACTAGAAAAGGGTTCTGTAAACTGCAGAGCTTGATGCAAAAATGTTAGGTGTCATGATACATCTTTATCTTTGTTTCCAGAGATGTTTGCTGAACGAATTGTGAGGGATACTGAAATATTGAAAAATCACATGCAGGAGGAAGGAAGTAAGGGGGTCCCTTCTGCCCTTGGATCTCCTCCCTGACTTAGCACTTGTAGAAAAATCAAATGTTTGAGCCTGTGGCTGACATTCCAACACTTTGACCAGTTGTGATTCTCCCTGGAGATCCTATTTCCAGCTTTCTCTTTTACGCACAGGGTCGTGACCTGGAAGGGGTTGATGAAAGGGCCCAGCCCTGGTTCTCTCTCCCTCCCTGTTAGAACAGGCCTCCAGCAGGCTGCTGGGAGAAGGCACACAAGCTGCGAGGAGGGGCCGAAAGGGAGCAGGGAGACGCACCAGGCAAAAATCCACACTGTAATTTGGGTTCTCTAAGCTTTGAGGCAGGAGATCCACTCCCATTATTTTGTGGACAGGGTGGAATTCCAGCAAGCAGAGAAGGCAAAGGAATTCTTTGCAAGTTTTCAGCTCTGATCCCAGAACAAAGGGTGAGAACTCTCACTTTGAAATATTAGTACCTCTTAATTCCTGACAGTTCACCAAAAATTAGCCATTCACCAGCTTCCCTTTCCAGAATCATCTAAATGCAAAAGCTATTATTCTTAGCTCTACACCACTCGTGTTTGAGGCTAGCAAGGCAGCCTCAGGGTCTTTGAGCAAGAGAAATAAATTTCTGCTCTAGTCAAAGACAGAGGCAGAACCTGTTCTTTGGGAGGCCCCCACCCCCACTCCTCCAGAGCGCCCCACACTGAAAGAACACCATGCCTTTCGACTGGGTGAGCCCCAGAAAGAGTCCAAGACTGGAGGTCAATTTCTGGGTTCTAACCCAGCTCTGCCACAGTGAACACTGGGCCACTTCACTTTGGCTTGGTTTCCTTGGCAACGGAAAGTGCTGGGTGAGATCCCAATAGTGGTTCTCAAACTTGGTTGTCCATGAAAATCACCTGGGGGAGCTTTAAAAATTCCTGATGCCTGGCACTTCCCTGGCCAATTAAGTCAGAAGACCTGGGGTGGGACGGGGCCATAGGAGTTTTTACAGCTCCCCGAGTGACTTCAGGGCTCAGCCAGGGGAGCTCCACTGGTCTAGAAGGTTGGCGGTTCTCCACGCTGGCTGTGTATGAGAATCACCTTAGGAACTCTAAAAATACAGAGCCCAGAGTCTCACCCTAGCGTAATTACACTGAAGTCTCTGGGGGCTGACCTCAGCTATGGTATGCTTTCAAATCTTCCCAAAAGATGCTAACACATAGCTGAGCACACAGACCTTCAGGCGAGATGATCTGCAGGGATGCTCTTTGGCCCAAGGTTCTAAGCTTCTGTGAGTCTGCAAATTCCGGGACTTGGAGCATTTCTACCACATCCGCAGGAAGCTAGCAGCTCTGATTGTTCTCAGCAGCTGCCAAGTTAAGCAGCCCGGACTCTGGGGAACAAGACGCTTTTTTCCTCCCACACCTTGAGTCTTCGTTTTGAGTCTTGGACCATCAGAAAGGACCCTCCCCCTTATTTACAATCAATCCATACACAGGTCGCCCTCGACTGGATCTCAGCTCCATCAGAACAGGCAAGTCGGGGTTCCTAACCTTGTTGGTTACACCAAGTCCTTTGAGAACCTCATGAAAGCTATAAATCCTCTCCTAAGAAAAATTCACTTCTGCATTTGCACATCGAATGGAGCATACCATTTTAAAGGGCCCCTGAGCTCCTGTTGTCAAGAAAATTCTATTTTATTTCACCATAATATAAAAGTAAAAAAGATTGACATAACCCAGGCAAGCAGAATTTGCCACGTAGTAGGAGGAGCCGGGCTTGGGCATTAAGAGTCCTGAGTTCTAATCCTGGTTCCACCTTGAGCCATCTGACCCTAGCAATCACTTTGTCTCAGTTTATCTATAGGTCCAATCGAGGATCATAACACCTGTGTTACCATGTGTCTGCTTTACTTTCCACTCTCCTAAAGAATGAGCACATTCTTCACATACGTACACTTAGCCCCAAATGACTTTGGGAACACAGCACAGCAAAGTGTGTTTCTTTGTTAACTTACTCTGAGTGCCTGTGTCGACCAAGAGGCTGTGGAGACCACCGTATGGAAGTGCCTTGGAGCCTGGAAGAGACTGGGCGAAGGGATTGCACAAGATGTCCTTCTATTTGGAGTACAGATCGCATCTGACCTTGGAAGGGAAAAGTGGAGAGCCCATGAATCCATCATGCACCAGCCACAGTCCTTGGTGGGGAAAGGCTGGAACTGGAACCAGATGTCTGAGAAGCAATCTCCCAGACTTCGCAGGAACTGCCAAGTTGGCCATGGGTTTGGCAGAAACTATCTGCCTCGTGAGTGCCAAGTGGTTTGGAGG
This sequence comes from Lontra canadensis, assembly GCF_010015895.1. NCBI lineage: Eukaryota > Metazoa > Chordata > Mammalia > Carnivora > Mustelidae > Lontra > Lontra canadensis. The sequence continues at coordinate 1,650,132 of NW_022631179.1, forward strand.
GAGCAGGAGCATGGCCTGGCATCTGAGCACAAGCATCCGGGAGGATCTATGTTCCCAGCCTCACAGGCTACCCAGGCCATTCGATCTCTGACCTGACAAGTGTGCCAACCAGTCCCTGCCAGGAGGGTGGGTTCCACGGCTCTGAGGGACTCCATATTTGTTTCCTAACCAGGAGAGCACCGGAGTGTTCCACTATGAGCTTCGGGTGGAAGTTGGCCTTGATAGGAGAGCAAGTGTGGAGACTACACTCCTGGTCAATCTCCCCACTCCCCATTCCGCCCCCGGCCCATCTTCTCTGACTTCTAGGCAGTCCTTCTGGAAACATGAGATGGGAGAGAGTGGAAGGTAGCAGTCTTGGGCTCAAACTTTTGCTCAGTTTGTTCACTTAGAGAAAAAAGAGAAACCCCCAGTGCCCCAGGAGAGCTCCTCCTCTTGAACAGTATTGAGGAAACAATAAAAGAAGCCTCAAACCAGAAATGGTGATGGGTATGCGTGGGATGAGACTATCTGGAGATTCTCGAAGAGCCCGAGGGCATTCTCAGAGTGCTCCTCGGGGACAGAGGAAGAGTCTGGAGTGCAAAGGAGCCTAGAGTTTTGAAGCAACTTTGTCCATCACATAAAATATGAAGCATGCACACACGCACATGCACATACCACGCACACATAAACACAAACCACCTTCTTCTCTCTTTCTTCTCTCCTCCTTCTCTCTCTTTCTAGGGAGCTTGGAAGGACTGAGTGCAGGCTTAGAGCTGCTTTGAGAGTGCCCTTGTTTTCTATTTCCACATACCATACATGCACACACCTCCTGGCTACACTGGGCTGTCCCAGGAGGGACCAGATCACTCGGCAGCAGGGCCCCTCCACCCCGCTCTGGAATCAGAGAAATCTCCATGGGATGGGGAGGGAGTTGTCCTGGGAAGCAGCAGGAAACAAATATGGTCCCAAGCTGGACCTTCTACACTGCAGACCCTGGGCAGAGCTGTCACTGATGGCTGGCAGCTTGCTACAATCACAGGGGAGGTGGCGCACATTGGAGCTAGAGCTTCTCATCCCCGGCTACTCTGGGTGTCCAGGAATGATACACCTGCCCCCCAATCCCTCCAGCACATACTTTCTTCTTGCTTTGTCCTATCAGAAAGGAAGAACTAGCACCATATGACGGCAGCTCGATGTGGCTTTCTTTTTTTTGCTTCCTTGCAATTCGTTAGTTGCTGCTCCTAGACTATTTTGCAACTACTGTTTCCAGCTGGGAGAGAGGAGTATACACAAGCAGTATATTTTTTGAAAATATTTACTTCATTGAAAATAAAGATAGGTATCGCATAGTTTCCTTCCCATAAACCAAGAGATTTGTGTCTCCAAGCTGGGGCATCTCTTACTGTCTTTGTAGATCTGACAGATGGGTGAGTTTCTACCACAGATTCTTTTTGATTTTAAACACTATTTGTTGGAGACAAGGCTTCAGGCTCTGCAAAAAAGTGCTTTCCACAGTGTATCTGAATCATCGTGAGAAGACACAAACTACTGTCAATGAGCATAGTGGAAAATGGATCTTACCACTGGAGAGTTGTGTTGCAATTTTCCTTCTTGATGATTTAGCAAAGTCTAAATGGGACCACTGGCCAGAGGAGGCCAAGGAGAACCACTTTTAGAGCCCCAAACTCACAAGCTTTCTTGTTTGCAGCAACTCAAGCCCAAAACTCTGTTCTGAGGAGGTGAAGGATGTTGTTCCCCTGGATGGTGACATTACACTCCAAGTTCTTTGCAGACCTAGGAAGAAACTAAACAAAGCTCTCACACTCTCCACTGTTGAAGAAGCTGCCATGCTGGATTGTTCTTCTTCATTCCTGATGTGGTGAGGTGGGGCTCCGGACGTCTCTTGGTTCCCCCTCACTGTTCAGAGGACACTGTCCTTCATTTTTGTATCAGCCAGAGTCCCACCAGGAGCCAGAAACCACACCACTCCGTCTAAGAGGCAAGCTACTCTAAAGAATTAACTGTAGGGCGCCTGGGTGGCTCAGTGGGTTAAGCCTCTGCCTTCAGCTCAGGTCATGATCTCAGGGTCCTGGGATCGAGTCCCGCATCGGGCTCTCTGCTCAGCAAGGAGCCTGCTTCCCTCTCTCTCTCTCTCTCTCTCTCTCTGCCTGCCTCTCCATCTACTTGTGATCTCTCTCTGTCAAATAAATAAATAAAATCTTAAAAAAAAAAAGAATTAACTGTATATTGTGAAGAACTGAAGGGGGGGAACATAGAACTCTTGGGTATTAAGATGACAGAAACTGGAGGAAGCAAGTCTTACCCTAGGGTGGAGGTTGGAATTATTTAGACTTAGAGCTTTGACTTGGGACCCTCAGAACGGACCTCTGACCTCAGAGAACAGGATACCATCCAGCTTGAGAGGTTGTTGCTTGGTGGATGCAAAGGTGCTGGTGGTACCAGGAAAACTACCAGCTGGACTCCACTACTGATCTTGGAAGGGACTGCTGCAGCCAGGTGAAGTGCTCCTGTGAGCTGACCAGCACAGGAGGAGGAAGCAGAGGAATGGAGTCCCTTCTTCTTCTGCAAACCTCTCTCCAGCACCCCCTAAAGGCAGAGCTAGCAGGGTACAACTGGTAAAGAAGAAATGACCCTGTGGTTCAGGGCCCTTTAGAGAACTGTGGCAGAGAGACAATAATTGAATGAACAAGCATACTTAGCCAAGTCTCCATTGCCTTATCATCATTGACTACTCTCCCCTTCCCCCGTTCCACCATTATAAGCTGTAGACTTGGCCCCTTTTGTTTCCTTGAAATGGCTACACTTAAGTGAAAAGTAGATTTGGGGAAGTCTCATATTTAGGGGATACCAGCAGGCTTCTGACCCAAGGTTTTTCAGCCTCAGCTCTTGACACTGGGGGCTGAATAATTCTTTGTGTCAATGGGCTGTTCTGGACGTTGTGGGATGTTGAGTGGCAACCCTGGTCTCTACCCACTAGATGCTTGTAGCATGTCCCCATTCCTGTCCCCACTCAACCAAAAATGACAACCCAAACAGTCGTCTCCAGACATTACCCATATTCTCTGGGGAGCAAAATCTCCACCAGTTACGAATCCCTGTATCAACCTCTCCCAACATTGCTGTGCTGAGTCTTCAGGCCTAAGAATTAGAATAGAATTAGAATAGCAATTTGGATGTCTTCTTTGGAGAAGTGTCTGTTCATGTCTTCTACCCATTTTTCGCTGGATTATTTGTTTTTTTGGGTATTGAGTTTGAGGAGTTCTTTATAGATCTTGGATATTAGCCCTTTGTCTGTAGTGTCATTTGTGAATATCTTTTCCCATTCCGTGGATTGCCTCTTTGTTTTGTTGACTATTTCCTCTGCTGTGCAGAAGATTTTTATCTTGATGAAGTCCCAAAAGTTCATTTTTGCTTTTGTTTATGTTGCCTTTGGTGACATGTCTTGAAAGAACTTGCTGTGGCTGATGTCAAAGAGGTTTCTGCCTATGTTCCTCTCTAGGATTTTGATGGGCTCCTGTCTCACATTGAGGTCTTTCAGTGATTTTGAGTTTATCTTTGTATATGGTGTAAGAGAATGGTCCAGTCTCATTCTTCTGTATGTAGCACCCCAATGTTCATAGCAGCAATGTCCACAGTAGCCAGACTGCAGAAGGAGCTGAGATGCCCTTCAACAGATGAATGGATAAAGAAGATGTGGTCCATATATACAATGGAACATTACTCAGCCATCAGAAAGGATGAATACCCACCACCTGTATTGAATGGATAGAACCGGAGGGGATTATGCTAACTGAAACAAGTCAAGCAGAGAAAAATAATTACCATAAGGTTTCAGTCATATACAAGTAAGGAATAGCATGGAGGACCACAGGGGAAGGGAGGGGAAACATAAGGGGGAGAAATCAGAGAGGGAGACAATCCTTGAGAGACTCTAGACTTTGGGAAACGAGCTTGGGAAATGAACTGAGGGTTTTGGAGGGGTGCAGGTACTCAGGTGATGGGTATTGAGGAGGGCACATGTTGTGATGAGCACCGGATACCAAACTAATGAATCATTGGACACTACGTCAAAAACTAATGGCGTACTATACAGTGGCTACCTGAACATAGTAAAAAAAAAAAAAAAGCAAGGCTGTCCATGCATTCCTTTCTCTTCTTTATTTAAACTTATTTAAATAGCCCCCAGGAGGCAAGGGGGGGGCAGATACTACTGTGCTTACTTCACAGACAGGTCAACTATGATCCACAACGGTTAACTGACTTCCCTAGGAAACTCTATCAAGGCAGAAGCAATGCTATTCTGACGGCCTTCATCCTCAAAGTTTTGGAGGGGGGCAGGGGTGGCTGGACAGCTGACTAGCAGAGAAAGGAACGCCCCCCTCCCCAAGTTACCAATAATGTTCCTTTTATTTTTCTTTTAAAGTGTCCAGCTGTTGCCAGGAATACCATATAAAACAGCTTTATGAAGTGAACACAGGCCCCAGCAGCTTATACAAGCTGGCTCTGTCAAGGGCACCAGTGTTTCTAATTAATGCCGGGGTCCAGGGTTCCATGCAAGCCCTACCTGCTCCCTCTCCCTTAGGTTTTGACTTCTGGCTAACCTGCACGGGGGCCCTTGTGCCGATGACTAATAAACACTCCTGACATTTCTCCCTGGGTCTGGGAGGGCAGAAATAAAAGTCATGTCCAACTAACCATGTTCCAGCCCAAACGTGGCCCATTCAGAGCAGGCACGGAGGAGAAAGCTGCCTTGCCCTTGACATCCGGCCAAGCAGCGCTTGCATACAAGTGCCTCTCCGTGGTCAGGCTTCCTCATTTTGGACGTGCTTGGCATCAGGTGTGGTCACCTGTGGCCTTTGGGAGACAGCTGATGGAATCTCCTCTCTGCCCTAAAGAGAAACCATTCTCAGAATTTCAGCAGGCTTCTTCACAGCCTCTCCCAGGCTAGAGATTTCTGGTGCTCTTAAAGGCCAAGGATGAGAATGACATTATCAGACAGGACAAAATAGGAATGGGTGTGAGCATCTCGGCACGCATGCACGAATGTGTGTGCGTGTGCGGGTGTGTGTACTTATTTACCGAGATTTCTCATGTGGAGCTAATGGAAACCAAGGTCATTTAAGTCTAGGCACTTTGCTAACGTCTTGACTAATTGATTAATTAGAATAACAGAGCATTAGAGCTCAGAGGAGACTCAAAGATCCTTTTGCCTCACCTTCTCTTTTACTAGTGAAATTAAGATCCAGTGACGTTAGGTGACAACTCAAAGTGCGCCATCCACAGCCAACTGGAAATGCTCAGAACTGGGACTTCCCAGGCAAGCAGTCTCTTCCCTCATTCCCATACCACCCCTTCCCAGCCACTCTCTACAAGGGCCGGTTCAGGGTTAACAACACAAGGATGTATAGCCTGGTCCCTCTTTCCCAGAAGGGAGAAACTATTTGGTTAGTGCCTACATGTGTCCATCCCTGTCCTACTTCCCTCTCCTGTCCCTATGCCACCAATGCAGGTGGGCATGGGCACCCATTTCAGAAGATCAGATCCTGGCCACTGGGAGAGGCTGACCCTTGAGTGAGAAATCGTAAATCATAATCCAGTCCTTGTGTTCCTAGTAGAGAAAAATCCATGAAAAATTCCTCGATGTCTTATACAAATACTTGGCAATATTCAGATAAGTTACTATATTTCCCCTTAGTTATTGACATTGAATATTTTAAAATAAAATCTAAATCTGGATCTTTGCAGAGTAAAATTCATAATTAAATAGGAAGTTCTGTTTTGGCAAGGACTGTGTTGTAATTTTCTTGAATTTCTCACGGCCCTTAGCACGATTCTAGAATAGCAACAGAACTAGCATTCCACTGACACTTGTTAGTTAAATTGTAACGGGGTAAAAATAAAGATGCTCTCTCCTTAAATGACAAGTTGACATCTAGGGTCAAGTCCTTTCAAAACAATAAGGGGATTTTTCTTGTCTTTTTTGACTATAACTGCATATGAGGGAGTGCTCTGAAAAAGTGGGCATTTTCTAGTTGACAAGGACAGTTGTGACCTCGAACTTTATACCCTATAAGGGGTGTTGGTTTATTTTATTTTTTGAAAGATTTTATTTATTTATTTGATAGAGAGAGGCTGAGAAAAAGAAAGAGAGGGGGGGGGGAGCAGGGCAGAGGGAGAGGGACAAGCAGACTCACAGAGAGCAGGGAGCCTGATGTAGGTGAGACTCCAGCCCCCGACCCTGGAATCATGACCTGAGCCAAAGGCAGATGCTTAACCAACAGAGCCACCCAGGCATCCTGGGATGTTAGTTTATGTGAAATTTTTCAAGTATCCAGCAAGATGATGAGAGCACTTGGTTTGGAGTTTGCTTCCTAACTGTGTGACCCAAGGAAACTCCCTAGACTTTTCTAAAAAGAGGGTAGTCAAATCAGTATTCACATCTAAGGTTGTTGTGAAGATAAAATCAAGGAAGATAATTTAAAGCACCATGTGAACTGATGGGTATCGTCTAAGAGGGAGGGTGTTATTAACGTCTCTAGCGCCCCAGAATTCACCACCTTGATTTTTCCTATTTGTTTCCAGACTTTTTTATGACTTAAAAAATAGTACAGTGGAGCGATACACAGGTGAGACACAGATCTGCTCAGCTTGGGGCTGACAAGTTGCTGAACCGGTTCCCTCCACCCAGCAGCCGCTAGGGGAGCGGCGAGGGGGGCCCCGACAGAGGAGCAGGGGTGCCTGGCCTTCAATCCCTTCTGCCAGAGTGGCCTCCTTATTTCCCTGGGAAGAGAACCTCAGAACCAGAGGCGCATTCCAAAGACTCAGGTAATTGCATATTTTCCTGTCTCCCGGCTGCCTGGAATCGATGATTCCGCTTTGCTGTGATTAGTACAGATACGTAACTGCTAAAGTGTGACCTAGTTCTCATTGTTCCAGATGGACCAGCATTGTGATCCCGTCTTGCTGGCTTGGAAAGAAAGCAGAATAAACAAACCTAGAAAAATAACCCAGAGAGTTCATTATGGCTAAAACTAAGATCAAGTATAAGACATGGAGTTAGAAACAGTTTCTACCACTTTGAAGTCTTAAGAATATATTTTCAAAAGAATACAGAACAACCATACGCATGTATATACCTAGTGTAATATACAATGTCTAATTTGCACCGATATGTTGTGGGGAAAAGAACGCAACAAATGGAAATTTCTCCTAAAATCTGGCAAAAAGCCACCCCTCCGCTCTGATTTTGAAAAGAAGATTGTAAACAGTGTGGTGGTGTCTGGTTTTACATTACAGATTATTTGCAGATATCTTTGATTATAGTTTAGCTTTTTAGATTTTTATCACAGAAATTTATTTCAAAGAGCCCTAGCGTGGAGATGATGGAAGAGAAGCTTATAAAAACAGACTTGTGGGCTTCTTTAAGTAGAAGGAAACCAAAATAAAAACCCTGGGCAAGCCGAGGAAACACCCCTCACTGGTTCGTGTCCCTCTGTTTTTGCTCTGTATTGCCAAGTTCCTCGTGCCCCACGAGCAGAATGTTGGTTCCCTCACAGGGTGAAGTGTGCGTGGTGGCAATGACCTGAGCACACAGGAAGGGTCCAGTCAGGACCCAGACCCCAGGCAGTCTGGAAAGGGGGGGTTCGAGCGGGCTCGGAGGCAACAGAGAAACTAACAAGAGACAAAGGTCCAGTTTCTTCCAACACAAGGAGGGATAGTTCATGCATAGTTGGGCACAGCGCCCAGGGCGAACCACACTCCCCCACACTTGGATGCTGCAGAGGGGACAGAGACATCAAAAGCAGCCTCGAGGAAGAAGAGCAGTCACAGAAATACAATGCTGCCCCAGAAGAGCATAGAATAGGAGCAGCTTGTACTGCAAATCCACCCAGCTTGCCAGACAGCCCGGGGAGAGCACGCTCGATCTGTGGCTTTTGTGCATGGCTTTCGTGCAAAGGGGCGTCTCTGCTGCTGGCTGTCTAGCCCTGGTGGCTTCAGACTGTTTCCTGGGACTTCCCTCCAGCGGTCTTCGGCCTCACTAATTAATGCATATGCATTGAGGACCCATGGTGCTGTCTTCATGTGCCAAGTATTAGAAGGAGAAAGGGTAAGAGTGAAAGGGGGGCAGAGGACAAGACTGGCTCTTGCTAAACTTAGGGGCTGTTTGGGGCCCCTGTCCCTAACCTTTCCCCACTTTGTCCAGCCTTGCCTTCCCTCACAAACCAGCACGTTGACACTCTCCCTACCTGTCCTAACAACATCTTTCTGCCTCATCCGTCCCCGGACACCTACAAGCCTTCCAAAGGCAAGCACAGGAATATAAGACAGCTAAAGAGTGGGATTCCAGGCTCCCGTGAGAAGACGCTTTCTGCAGGGGGTGGGGAAGGAGAGAGAGGGAGGGTTCCACCCGTGTCTGTGAAATGATGTGCACAGGGGAGGCCACCCTTGCTGGAAGGAACCCTGTGGTAAGTGTGCAGCCCCGGGGCCACCCTTGAAGAGCTTATGGGGAGCAAGGCCAAGGGACGCATGTGGAAATGTCTGCAGAAATGAGCAATCCTGGACCCCCACCTGGCTCTTGTCATTTCCAGCCTGGGAAGTTATCAAGTCACTTGGCTTCTCTAAGCCTTAGTTCCCTGACCTGAAAAACGGACCTCTGAGGCCACCTGGGTGGCTCAGTGGGTTAAGAGTCTGCCTCCTGCTCAGGTCATGATCTCAGGGTCCTGGGATAAAGCCCCATGTTGGGCTCTCTGCTCAGCAGGGAGCCTGCTTCTCCCTCTCCTCCTGCTGCTCCCCCTACTTGTACCCTCTTTCTCTCTGTCAAATAAACCAAAAACCAAAAAACAAAAAACCCAGACCTGCGGATCCCAGCCCTGTAACGTCGCTGAGACCATGCTATGAAAGCTGTTATGGAAATATTAGATGTTCTTAGTCACAGAAGAGCACAAGGCGGGATGTACATGGAAGTCCCCAGAGTGGCCCCGTGTGATCGCTGGGTCAGAAGGTGGACAGTCTGGCTCAGCTGTCCTGCGAGAGAGCGAGGCTTCAGCGTGGGGCCCACCCGGAAGTGTCCGGAAGCAGCCCTTCCCCTGGGGTGGGAGGGGCGGGGGGTGGGGGAGGGGAGCCCAGGGGCCAAACAAAGATGCCACACCCACTTCCCCTCAGGATTTTGCGCCTTGCTGTCCTGTGCAGTCAGCCTGAACTGACTGCACAGGACACGCAAACCACTTCGTGCCAAGATCTGGGGGCTTGAGTTTCCTTTCCTGAGGGCAGTCCTCCCATGAGTCAGTGGGAACCGGACCAGTGGGAGCTTAGTGGTTTCACTTGAGGGGAACCTACAGGAAATCATTTAAGAAGATAATAAGGGGGATTTTTCCTGTCTAGAAACGAGGCCCGTGGGTCTTTGCAGATGACATTATTCTCTCGTAATCAGTAATAAATGCAGAAAAAGAGCCTCAGCTGTTACCTCAGTCAGTATAATCAGCTGTGCACAGACTCTCTGGGAGCACAACCAAGATTTCATGCCTTCCGGTTGGCCCAGGGTCCTGAGGCTCGCAGACCGTTGGGATTGTCTTCAGGATCCCTCTTTCCAGAACCCAGTGATCCAGTGCAGTCCGGGTCTTGCCTGAGCCTGCGCCCCCGTTCTCCTGCCCTTCTCACTAGGTTTGCCCAGTTGTTTGGAACTTGACTATCTTTGCAACTAAAATTTCTAAATTAATTCCTGCTGAGGTAGAGGGTAACTACTTTGTGTCACACGCTCTGCCCCATACGTAATTTTCATGTTCACAAATGGTTTGACCCCTCTGCCCCCCAAAATTGACTGAAATTTAGCATTCAGAGCTGCCTGCCCAGGAATTTGTGTTTGGAAAAGGAGAACCATTGGGTAGAACTCTAGAAAAAGAGGCCAATCTGAATGGTGGGGCATGGGGTAAAATGGAGTCCCATCTCTTCCTGGCCTAGGCCCCAAGCTCAGTGAATATTAGATGCATAAATGAACCCCTGAACAAAGGAGGGAAGGGAGCCAGAAGTGTCCCCAGAGGTCCTCTAGGGTTCTAGGCCAAGGGCTGACTTTCTGAAAGAAGGAGCTCGGGTCTGTAGAGACTGCAAGGCCTACCCAGGTGAAGCCACAGTCAGTGATGAAAGGAGGATGAAGACCCGAGTATCCGCATCCCAGTTCCTCTGTGGAGGAGTCCCCCATCCCCCGGGGTACCGGGGCCTCTGGAGCTTCCTCACTCGCTCTGCTGTGCTGTCTGGGCCATGTTGCCAAGACCTGCCGTGGAGCCCGCCGGGCAGCTTTCATCACTCCCACCACGAATCTGAGGGAGGCATAATAATATTAGTCTGGGAGAGAAGCCCCCTCGTTCGGTTCTCACGATTCCCGTTTCCTATTTCCTGGCTGTCATTTTATCTCTGGTCAGTCTCCAGTACACAGAAAAACCTTGCTTTCTGCTATCACACATGAAGTGACAGCAGCTAAAGGATCCATCTTTCACTCTTTCTTTGAAACCGATCCTCCCACCCATCACTGCTTTTTGTCCTGTGAGAGGAATGCTGGGGGTAGCGGGCTTCTCTTTCACCTCCGAATACAGGGGAGCGGTTGGGCTTTGACTGCTGGGTGCGCATTGGGCAGTCTGGATGGATTAAAGCAACACCGAATGTTAGAGCATTTTCATCTTTATCTCTGTCTTTGTAGGCATGGAATGATCATCCCAGAGGGAAAGTGGTGAGGTCTCCAAAGCCATCCCCCAGAGTCAGGATGCAGGAAGGGGGCAAAACTCTCTGGAAAAGGGAGAGAGGTGCTCTTTGCTTCAGTTCATAGCCCACTGCCATTTCCTAAGGTCATAATTTGCGTTCAATAACCCTGATTTCTGGGTCACCTGGATGGCCCAGTTATGCGACTGCCTCTAGCTCAGGGAACCATCTCTGGGTCCTGGGATCGAGTCCGCTTCTGCCTCTGTGCTCAGCGGGGAGCCTGCTCCTCCCTCTGCCTCTGTTCCTTCCCCTGCTCATTTTCTCTCTCTGTCTCTCAAATAAATAAATAAAACCTAAAAAAAAAAAAAAAAATCCCTGGTTTCTGAAATACCTAATGATGGTTGCAAAGACCAGAACCTTAATTTTCCAAGTATGGGGCTAGGAGAGAGGGAGCCCGCCTCAGCCGCTTTGTAGGGTGGGTGGGAAGACAAAGTGCAGCTACTGGGGAGAGCCCTGAACCATACGGGCTTGGGGGGTGGGGGGAGGGGCCGTGGGGGGAAGGGCTCTGAGCAGCCGCCCACCCAAGCATGTGAAAGCAATTCGTATTTCTGTCTGTAGTTAGAGCCCCACACTCAACTTAGGAAGCTCTATATTAAACCCATTTAGAAGGAGAAATAGCAAATTCTAATGCTGGCACTGCTTTGCCTCGCTTGAAAATTCCATTTTGCCTATGGTCATCCACCTGCGGTACAGAACGCGTGACCCCTGGGCGAGAGGCTCCGCGTGAAGATGGAGTGCGCATGAGACGAAAGTTTGGGAGACCCCGTAGCTCTGCCCCCTGCAGGTTGCCGCTGCTGCTCTCACCACCCGACCTGGCAAGCGGGCTTTAGAACTCAGTTTCGTTGACGGAAAGGGCTTTGGAATGAGGGACAGGATGCCCTCTGTGTCTTTTGAAGGTCAAGTCACAGCTTAAGGACAAAACAATTTTTTTCTACGGGGCCAGTTTTCACCAGACAAAGAGGCTGTAAGAATTCACTTAGCTATGGAGCATTTTTGCTCCCTGTGACTTACTAATACATTAGGCTGATTGATGGTGTGGTCCACACGGGGAGGTGGCACTGTGCGTCGCAGGTAGCCCAGGGCACACCAGGGATGGTTCAGGAGTCATTGTCTCCCTGCTGGCGAGCATCAGTGTTCCCATGATGCACTCTTCTGGCCTGGAACATGTGTGGATTTTTCTTTGAGCTTCCATTCAATTCAGGATTTGCTCCATGTTTCCTTTCCTTTCCTTTTTTTTTTCACTCCAGTTCTGATAAACCTGTTTATTATTTTTAGGTTGCAAAAACTAAATAAGCTTACAGAGCTATCTTTGTTGTTGCAATTCCTGCCGAAAATGAATAAATTTTAGCTGGCAGCCTGAAACTTTAGCTCCTACCCACTACCTCCCACCACCACTACTGGTCCCTCCAACTCCCCCACCCCTGCACCCCTCACCACCCCTCCCCCCCCACCAGCCTCCAGCCTTTTCTCTTTGAGATGTCCTATATGGAATGTGATTAAAACACAATGGGAAATGCTTTAGGAACAGCTATTCTACTAGAACTGCAGTTGGCTTGAGGTATTATAATTCTGAGAGATTTTGATGAGCTAAAGTGAATTCAAAGACCCAAAGGGGGAAGGATCTAGAAATCACTTTGGGGGAGTGGGGAGGAGTGAGGATGTTGGGACACAGAGGAGTGGAAGGTCTGCCACATGGACATGTCCTTTAGACCAGACCCATGCTTCTGCCAGATGTGGGAGGAAGACCACAACGTCGGTGTTACAGGGACTTGGATTTCTAATAATTCAAATTGCTCGAAAAGGAACAAGCTGCTCTGTAAGGGAGTGACCTTCTTGTCAATGACAGAATTCAAGCCAAACCTGGATGACCCCTTCTGGGTAATGCTCAGATGGGCCATTCTCCACTGGGATCTCAAGAGGGTTGGGGACCCCTGCGGGAGAAGTCAGGGCAGGATAAACAAGGAGGGGCAGTGACGAACATGATGGGCAGACACAGGACACCCGGAACTATACCAGATGAAGAACCTGTCGTGGTCAGTCTCCTGTTGCAAGATCAGCTCCTCCACATGACTTCTACCTTCTTGGTCATACCTTCAAGTTCGCTTTAACATATCCAATCACTCCCCTAGAAGAGCATGAAATGTCTTCTCCAGCTGGCTCCCATCGCATGCTCAGTGCTCTAATCCCATGGGAACAGACCCCACTGGGGGCCACTGGTGAATCCACGTGCTAAGGAAAACTTCCTGGACAAGCTCATCCTATAACATGCATATGGCGGCTGGCTCTCTCCATGCAGGGCTCTGTGTGGTGATGGCGGAAAACCTCACTGATCTGCCTGGTGGTGTGAGAGGAAGCCCTTGGTGTGTCTGGAGGGTGAGCCTCCAACCAGCCAGTCTGAGAAACTCCAACCACATAAAGGCAGACTCTGGGGCCCTTGGTTTCCTCAATCCCTTTATGCTCCAGGGGACTCCTAATCCACATGTTTCATCCTAATTTATCCTTCATTCATCAAGATATTATTTCATAAGAGCTTTTTGATGTCGAAAAAGCCTGATGAGTCTCTTAAGCCTTTTCCCGGTTTGTAGCATGAAATTGTGTGCTCTTAGCACTTAATGGGACCAGGAGCCAGAAAGGCTAAAGCCTGTGCTTTGGAGGCCTGGGGCTGTGAGAACACCCTCACAAACTGTCCCCTGGCCAGTATGACAGGCCAGCTGTCACCAAGCCAGGAGGTTAGAAGGCAAGCCACTTTTCTTTACATGACTCTTTGGGTCCCACCTCTAGGGATGGCCCAACTCCATTAGAAATGTAGTAAATCACATCATTCACTCATTTCCTCTCTGAACAGCTGTTTAATGACTACCTGCCATGTGCCAGACATTGTCCCGGTGTTGGGCAATCACATGTAAACAATGCTCGGTTCTTGCCCTTGAAGAACTGCATCCTGGTGGAGAGGATAACTGTGTTAATGGATCATTCCAAAAAGTATACAACCACAAGAGTGTAAAGTCTTATAGAATTAAGGAGGGACCCCTGGGGTGGAAAAGAGGTAGTCAGAAAAGACCTTTGAAGCTCTTCAGAAACAGTGACGTCATCTTGAGATACAAGGTGCAAATTCCCAGCTGTCTGTTTAACATCTCTCCCACCCACCACATTCATAGATAAAGGAAAAGAGAAGGAGGAACCTGGAAGCTTCCATTTGTCAAGGCCCGACCTGGGTGCTTCAAATAAGGGACACTCTGGTGTCTTAGCTCCATCCATGCGGTAGCAAATCTGATTTGTTTTTTTCAAGAAGCACAAGCTGGGACCCTCAGCCTCAGAGTTGTTCCAGCCCTGTGGATGAGCCCTGGGCTCAGCTCAGGCTGTGTGAGGAGCCAAGGCATTAGCTCTCGAACCTAGAACTTTGCTGCAGCTGGAGGGCTGGTGGCAGGCTGAGCAAACGTGAGTGTTTCACATGCCGGGAAATTGCACGTGGAATTCAAGGGCAGTTTTAAAGAAAAAATGATTTTAACCTTTTTCTCTGTGAATAAGCGATGATGATAATTTGGTGCAGGTTTCAACTTCCATTTTGATTTACCTGCCTCAATGACTAGCAGATATTCTTATTTTCTTTTCCGATGGTAAAAAGTGATACCTTCACTATAGAAATTTTAGTTCACTAAGTAAAAATGTAAAGAAGAAAATAAAAATCACCATGACATTACCCAGATTGCCAGTTAGATGTTTTAGATATTTACCTCTCTGATGAGCCAATTATATCCAACACTTTGTTAAAGTATATGACTGTTTTAAGCTTCATGATAAATAAACTATGGATGATTTTTTTCTCATGACTGGGTCTCTTCTTTCTGTACTTTCAGGCCTCAAGTTCAAATATTGCCCTAAGTTAACTTTGATTTCCTTTACCTAAGCAATGGCTAGCTGATTGGCTAGGTCCAACCCCAAAAAGGATAGGGCATACAGGCAAGGTGGCATGGTTTATGACTTTCAGCCCTGGATCCAACCTGTTCTTTGCCTACAGGACTTGAGACCACCCTTCTTGAGCTGCTGATGCCCAAATCTGAATTATGGAAGGGTCATTGCATCCCACCCCAGTTTAAATACTTGAACTTATTGAAATGTTACCAACTCTTCAGAGGGTCTAGAAAAGGAAAACCCTATTTTCCATCTCAAAGGAAACAGTCATGAGATTTTCTTGTGATGTATGAGGGAAGGCAGAAGGCAGAACTTTCTTCTTTTTTTTTTTCGGAAAACTAAAAGGCAAACCAAATTCTCTCCTTTCAAAGCATAAATTGCTGTTGACTTTCTTCTCAAAAGAGGAATACCGTTTGCCTGTGTGCTAGTATGCTAATTTGTCCTTTGCGGTTGGGGTCAAAATTTGAACTTGCCTTGCTAGTTCACTTTAAAGTTTAGCTTCAATCGTGTTTAAATTCTCTATCACTCAGAATTTGGTGCCACTCAGATATATACCTCAAATAACTCAGAATTGAATATCACTCGAAACATATTTCCCCCAAAGGGGGAAATGGAGGCAGGGTGCTGTGAGCTTCTCTGAGACTTGTTTCCTCATTGTGAAGTGGGGATAATAAGGGTACCTCCTTGTAGTAAATAGTAAAATGCCCCCAGTCATTCATTCCTTGTACCCATACCCTTTGCCATGTGATTTCGCAGCTTCTTTCATCAAATAGTGAAACCTATTTCCCTCCCCTTTAATCTGATATGAACTTGTGAATTACTCTAGACAATACAACATGTCAGTTGTAACCTTAGTGTTGAAGTGACCCGGGCTGCTTCCATTCTCTCTCAGCCCAGCCACCATGTGAACAAGTCCAGACTGGTTTATTCAGGAATGAGAGAGTACGTGGAGCAGAGACAAACCAGCCCAGCTGAGACTATCCCAGATCGGTCAGCCCCTGTAGAACATGACCACCTATTTAAGAATGAGCCCAGTTGGGCACCTGGGTGGCTCAGAGGGTTAAGCGTCTGCCCTCAGCTCAGGTCATGATCCCGGAGTCCAGGGATCGAGTCCCATCCCCGCTCCTTGGGGAGCCTGCTTTTCCTTCTGCCTCTCTCTCTCTCTCTCTGTGTCTCTCATGAATAAATAAATAAAATCTTAAAATAAAAGAAAAAGAGTAAGCCCAGTCTCAAGACCAGAAGAGGGGCACCAGGGTGGCTTAGTTGGTTAGGTGTCAACTCTTGGTTTCGGCTCAGGTCAAGAACTCAGGGTCCTGGGACTCAGAAGGGGCTCCACTCTCAGCAGGAAGTCTGCCTGAGATTTTTTCTCCTCCTCTCCCTCTGTACACTCTCTCTATCTCAAAAAGAAAGAAAGAAAGAAAGAAAGAAAGAAAGAAAGAAAGATCTAAAAACAAAACAAAACAAATAAACAAACAAAACCAGAGGAACTACCCAGCTGAGGTCAGCCCAGATGACTGAGAAGCAGAATTATGAGCTAAAAAATGATTGGGGCACCTGGGTGGCTCAGTCAGTTAAGCGTCCAACTCTTGATTTCAGCTCAGGTCATGATATCAGGGTCGTGAGATGGAGCCCCAGGTGGGGTTCTGCTCTGAGCTTGGAGACTACTTGAGATTCTCTCTCTCTCTCTCTCTCTCTCTCTGTCCCCTCTGCCCCTTCCCCTGCCCACACGCTCGCTCTCTCTCAAAAGAAAATTTTAAAAATAAAAAATTATTATTGTTTTATGACATTAAGTTTTGAGATAGTTTGTTATACAGTAAATGTTAATTAATGTTATATCACATAGACTTCTGAAAAGTTTAAAAGACTAATATTTGTAAAATATTTATAACTGTTCCTAGTTTTGTGTAAAATCTAAATGTTTTCAAAATCATTACCACTATTAAAGTTTTAAGAAATCCTTACAGTTCCATAGTCTATTTGGGAAAAAAAAAAATAAAGGTTTCAAATATTGGCTTTAGTAGCATATTTTGACTGTAATTCAGCTCAGCAAATGATCAGCAAATTAGTGGATTTATCCATTCCAATATTTTTGTTGTAACACTAATAGTTCTCAGAATGACCGAGATCTTTTGGCATATGAACAAGTATTTTTGCTGAATGACAAGTCTTTAGCCCTACAAGTATTTACTTTTTTGCCAGGGAAATTGTAATTGTTCAAACCTTTTAAAAACAAGTACCATTTTTATTTGCTTAGAGCTCCCCAAGTTGCCCTGGTTAAAAGTGTGTTATGTTGAGATGAGACATGTCATAAGCAAAATCTACTTATTTTAGTATGTATGCTGGAAATCAACTGAATCAAGCAGAGTAAAGTTGAATATCATTTCAGAATTGAAAAATAGGTCTTGTTCTTTGTTGTGATAACAAGTACTTAATATATTTTTACTATAATTGTTCATATTGATAGATTACAACAGTTACTCTTTTGATGATCATAGCTCTCCTACGACTTGTCTGGAATGATTTTATGTGATCGCATAATCTGTAACAGAAAATCTAGGGAATCATGAACCAGCTCAAGAAAGTGCACACCTGGGATTGTTTTTTCAGAAATTCTGGAGCCTAGAAACATTCTCTCTGCTTTTCTTTAGAAAGTATGTAAGATTGCTGAGGCTACTGAAATACATGTCATTTGCTAAGTCTTCCTTTATAATTTTTCTCTATCATCATCTTTTAGCAAAGCAGACTTCACTTTATAAATAATAAGACCCTACAAACATCTCATGGCTTTGGTTTACAAAATCCTTGTATATATCATGTCATTGCCTTTTAATCCCCCAGATATCTACAGAGGTAGACCAGATGTATGTGATTATCTCCATTTTACAAAACATGCAAATGAGAAAGAACTGGTATGTCTAAATCACCTACTTAGTAAGTGTCATCATTAGGTTCAGACCCAGATGTTCTTATTCCAAGTGCTGGGCTCCTTCCATGACATAAAACCTAGCTCCCCAGAGCCACTGAATGATGAAAAGACATGGCCAAAGAACAGTCAGACACATCTGCTTTTGAATCCTTGTTCCTGTATTAGCTAGGTGACATTGGATAAGTTATTTACCCTTTCTGAACCTCATTTTTTATATAAATGGAAGAAGGATAATATTACATACCTTATGGAATTTTAGGTAAGATTAAATAATCTATGTAAATTGCTTGGCACTAGAAGTATTTCATAAATGTTCATTGTTGTTACTGTTTTGGTATTGTTATTGCTATTATTGGCTTGGTGGTAGAATGAGGTAGCTAGTTTTTTTTTAAGATTTTATTTCTTTATTTGATAGACAGCGATCACAAGTAGGCAGAGAGGCAGGCAGAGAGAGAGAGGAAGGGAAGCAGGCTCCCCGCTGAGCAGACAGTCTGATGTGAGACCCAATCCCAGGACCCTGGGATCATGACGTGAGCTGAAGGCAGAGGCTTTAACCCACTGAGCCATCCAGGTGCCCCCAATGTAGCTAGTTTTAACCACTCAAGATTTCAGGGTCTGAGGTTGTTCTTAGAATTTCTGTGGGTTGCTAATTCCCCCATTCTTTTGATTTGATGTTTGGCTAACTGTACAATTTCACCACAAAGTGGAATGGACAAAGATGAGACTTAATGTAGATTGTTCTTACCACCTTTGTGGTTGGTTTGCCAGAAGTATGGAAGCAGTTAAGGAATAAAGGCAAGAAATTTCCCTCCTAGCTGCTTCTGTTTAATTACATGAAAGATTCCATCTTCAGTGGAGTGAGACGTGTGATGGGATAAATTTAGTCCATTCTTAGATCCCCTCCAAAGGATATTGAGTTTGGTAACTGCCCATCGTAATGTACCAAGAGTTAGCATCACTGAGAGTCTCTGGGATGGGTATTTTCCAGTAAAAATTGCTATGTAGGTTCTAAGCAATGAAAGAAGATAGTGCTTGTATTTGTGACTCTGACCCCAGTACACACTCTCTTCTTACACACACATAGAACTTAACTATTGCTATTTATTCTCATCTTAAAAATTTTTCAGTTGCTTAGAGAATTTTCAACTAGAACTGCTTGTGAGTTCCTATAGATCCCAGATGGACGCACATGAATCCATCTGTATGTGTGTTCTTTTCCCTTTGCTTACAATGCTCACCTCACTCCACAGCCTGCCTAGTTCCACCTCATCCCTTAAGACATATTTTAGGCATCATCTCCTCTAGAAATCTCTTGGGACATGGTCTCTGCCCCCTGTTGTCTCCCCACCCCAGCTGGGGTTAGGGTCTTCCTTTGGGTGTTTTCAGAATTCCTCATACATTTGCTACCTTGTTCCTCACCACATGGTGTTAAATGACGCGTTCATCATCTGTTTCATCAACTCAGCTCACTTGGAGAAGAGCAACTATGTCTTATTCACCTTTGTAGTCTACAACTAGCAAAGTGCCCAGCATAGAGAAAATGTTCAATAAATAAACTTTAAATGAATAAGCGTAATGGTCAGACTCTTCCCTTGCCTGCACTAATTACTGACAGTTGCCTTCGAGTAGCATGTTTGAACTGATTACTTAATAGGCAATCCCACTTCTTTATTCTCTTTCCAAAGAGTGTATTATACATTTTTAATTTATAGCTCATGTTAGCTGCAAACTCTTCCAGCCTACGTATGCAACATTTTGACTATTGTTGCTAGGGAATAAAAAAATATGTATAAATAAAACAAAGGAATACACAGTGAAAACTATATGCATTGATAAACTTTATGTACATTTATTTATTCATATCATTAAATATATACACGTGTTTTTGAGGACAGTATCTATAATATGCATAAAGCATATTATAGATACACACATCCATGTGTATCTACATATGTATCTATAGATATTTTTATAATTTCTCATCATTTAGCTATTGAGGCATTCAGGGGTTTTGAACCTCGAATCTCTCCAAGACACCTGCTAGGATATGGTTATTTCTTCTTCTCAGGAAGAAAAAAACAGAAAAACAAATGATCTTTACTTCTCCATATTCAAGGCCCTTTGCATGAAGGAGACTGAGAAAGCTGGAGATCTCTGAAGAACAAGATGTCTCAGAGTTGCATTCGCTGTTGCCCGCCCCTCCCCCACCATTTCTGAATGGCAGCTGCTCTGTGGGGGAGGAAGCTCTCCAGTCAGACGCAGTGAGTGAGCTGCGGCAATGGTGGGAGCTCACCTTTGTTACCCAAGAGGGCCCATCCACCTCCTGAAGGTGTTTTCCTAAATCCAAGAACCAGATTCAAATTCTTCTATTTCCCCAGAAGGTAGAAAGCATGGCTGTCAGCTTTTGCTGGCAGAGATTTTCCATTCTTACTACGTGTGCACGTGCAGCACCAAACCTAGTGATGGACACTGAGGATGTGGCATTAAATTAAATGAATGGAATTGTTGGGTTGGAGAACCATGGGAAGAGGAAAATGATACCCGACTGAAATTTTTCTCCTTAAAACTTTCTAGACCTGGGCTGGTTTTTTTGTTTGTTTTGTTTTGTTTTGTTTTGTTTTTAGAATGACAGAGAGGACCATCTGCTCCTTCAGAGAAAAACTCTGAAAAAGGGACCCAGGACTTCAACCTCATCGGAGGATTACAGACTGCTCCCCAGAGATTAATCTAATCTTGTGGAATAACAACTCTGAATTACTTTGAAAATTTGGATTTTTCATTTTTTTTTCTTTCATCCAAAAATCTTAAGCTCCTCTACCTCCTTACGTTTTTTTTGTTTTTTTTTTTTTTTTAATATTTTATTTATTTATTTGACAGAGAGAGAGAGATCACAAGTAGGCAGAGAGGCAGGCATAGATAGAGGAGGAAGCAGGCTCCCTGCCGAGCAGAGAGCCCGATGCGGGGCTCGATCCCAAGACCCTGAGATCATGACCTGAGCCGAAGGCAGAGGCTTAACCCACTGAGCCACCCAGGTGCCCCCCCTCCTTACGTTTTTAACTCAAGACCCAGGTTGGCCTTCTCACCTTCAGCCTTTTGGCTTGGTCATCAGTAAAATAACAATAACAAAACAAAATAACCCCGCAATTCTGTGTCTGAAATCGTGTTTTCATTTCATAGGACTGAGGCAATGGGAAAAGAGGAAGTGTGTTTTGTTAAGTGATTTTATATTAATTTGTGACCACTTTTTACCTTATCTGAGCTGTTAACATGAAACCTAAATGGACTGTGAGGGTGAGCTAGACTAACGGTCTATTTATGTTAGGGTAGCTGCCTTCTTTGGTGGATCACCAGCACCTTCTCACGTCAAATCACCCACAGATAATTTCTTTAACTTACAGATACATAAGAAGGTGTCTGTCTTGAAAATATCATGGTAGCTCCACAGGTCATGGCGTGGAACTCTGGAATTCATTTGGTTGCTTATAGAACTGCTGAATGCGGAAGTGGTGTGAGATGCTCATGGACCATTTTAAGGGTTCATCTTAGTTTCCCAACAGACACACAAGAGGACAGAAGGGTTCCCAGGCTAAGGTAAGAAAGGGCTGGGGTACACATGAGGTTTATTGCCAAATAAACCTTCTTCTAAAAGGTCCAACACAGGTGAGGCATTTTGTAGTTACAAATGTAAAAAATCGTCAATGGGTAGCAAGTAATACCATCAGCTGAAAGTTACTGGGGAAGGGATAGTCACAGGGTCTCAAAACGCTATCCCTCAGATTGTTAAGTATTTACAGAGAAGAAAAATTACCTTACTTATCTGTTGGATAAGTAATCAAACTTAGCAAATATAATAATGGGGCATACTTCACGTGCTTTCTGATGTGTTATGCAGAGTAAGATTCAACATTACCCACGTGGTACTCTTCCCCCAAAACATATAAACTTAATCTAATCTAGAGGAAACAGTCAGCCATATCCAAAGTCTGTGTCATTCTGCTTATGTAAATTATATGGCATGGCACAAACCTGTAGGCCTGGATTCTTCAAAACTGTCAACATGATCAGAGGAAAAGGAATGCAAAGGAGGTAATAATGGTATTGTGATTGTGTAAAAGAATGTCCTTGTTCTTGGGAGATTCATGTTGAGGTATTTAGGGGTGAATTACCATAATGTCTGTGACCTACTTTTAATGGTTAAGCAAATGTGTACACATAAATGTGTGCATACGTACACATAGAACTGTATACACACATGTGTCTGGAGAGAGAGAGAGAGCAAACAGGTTAATGGTAAGATAGCTCAGCTCAGTTGACAGGGCCCATATGAAAACGCCCAGCACTTGGCAATGGCCTTGCTCCAGAAGAGGTCAAATGGTCAACAGTGGCCTCGCACATGGCCAGAGTAGGTCGACGTCTTCTTAACTTCCATGCTGCTTCTTCAAGAGACTTCGGATTTTGTTCGTAACATATGGCTCCCACAACTTCTTAATCTTTCACATACTGGTTTCCCCTTGAAAGGATATTATTTTATTTCATAATATGGTTCTGGAACCAGACTGGAACCGAGTTTTAATCCAGGCTGTTCATTTACTAGCTATGTGGATTTGAGCAAGTTACTTCATCTCTCCTGATCTCAGCACCCACATTCATTAACGGATGGATGACAGTTATAATGATCTCATAGGGTTATTATGAGAAATGGAGGAGAGAAAGAAACAGTGCTCTTGGAACAGTGCCTTGCACATCATAAGCACTTAATAAATATTTGTTTATTAATATTATCATGGTGCATACTGCTCAGAGCCTACCAATAAAAACTGCAATCATAAAAGTAAGCAACAAATACGGACTGAGCACCCATTATGTGTTAGGCACAATTATTGTTCAATGAACAACAGTGAAAGATCCTTGACCTAGTGGAATTTACATTATAACCAACGTTTAATACACACCAAGAAAACCCAGAGTACCTTACAGGTATTCACTTGTTTAATTTTCAAAACATCTCTGACTCTAGAGGTCTCATCTCCGTCTGCCTAGTGGTTTGGCTTGGTGGAATTTTCTGGGGCTTCTGAAAACTAATTGAATTCATATTAGGATGTGTTCAGGGTTAGCGGGGAGGAGTACGCTTTGCTACATTTTGTTTTGTTTTTTCGATTCTGTGAAAATATTCAATGACAAAAAACATTGTCTGGTTGAGCCAGAAGCTAAAGATCAAAGAAAAATAATTGATGAAACGCACTCCTCATTTTTAGGTAAATGATGTTCCCTGGGGTGGGGTAGGGTAGAAGAGAGTAAGAAGAAAGCAGAACAAAGAATAAATTCACCTCTTTTTCTTATAGGCAGGTTTTGAGAGGCTTGGTTCACAAGGTTCTGGACTTCTACCAGATATCCCCATCCTAGCCCATGTCACCATGATTCTATGGACCAGAGGAGAGAAAAGGAATACAGTGCTGTGCACCATATTTGAAATTCTGAATCATTTCCATTGGCCTGTTCCTGGGTCCCCCTTTAGGACTACCTGGGTGATTTCCTCTAGCTCTCTGCCAGTGTGTCTCCAGTCAGCTGCCTAGTTAGACCAGCACTGTTGTGGCTCAGATGAGTCAGGGGGGAGATTCTGTAAACTTGTCAACTATCCGTCATCATTCTCTTACCTGCAATTCCAGACCTGAAGATGCATCTTTCTTTGTTGGTCATTCTTGGTGTATCAGTGAATGCCGTATGTCTCCAGACATGTTCCAGCACTATCCCAAATCATTTTTACCTTCCACAAACCCCAAGACACCTTTCCAAATATATTTCCTTTCATTTTTAAATCCCTGCATATTTCCAGGAAAATATTAACTGTGTTTCTGTTTTTTGTCTAGTTACCTCATCCTACTGTTAATTAGAAAAAATGGTCTTCTCCAAGAAGTATCAAAATTTTTCTTTCATCAGAAGAAAGGATAGTCACGGTCTTAACCAAATTCAAGTCTGGCTGGGGAACTCAAAGCCACAGGCTTTCACCTTTGCAAATACTACCTTTCTTCCTAATCAAAGAGGCCAGGCTGAGGACCCAGGGAAAGCGAAATTATTTTAATAGTAGGATGAACGATACAAAAGTAAATTAACCATCACACAATTTATATTCTGTTGACAATGTTTTCTTGAGGACATGAAATGTTCTTATTCTCTGACTTCAAAATTTTACTTCTAAAAAACTGTCCTAAAGTCATGGTCAGAGATATAACAACAGATTAAGGAACATCATAATATCATTTATTATAGTGGAAAATTTTTATTTATTTTAAACTATCCAACAATATGTTATTGATGAATAAATTATAACATGTCCAAAACATGAAATACTATGCTGCCATCCATGACTACTTAGCGACAGAGGAAAACGTTAAGAACATACTAAGTAATGAGGTAAGTTACACAAAAGAAGCATGAGAGTTAAAAATTCAGGAGAAACAATAACTGAGGAATGTTTAGCTGTGTCTTCCATTGCCATCACAGGATCTTTGCTCCAGAATGAAAGGAAATCTTCATGTTCCAAGAATACAAGTAGAGCTTTGGGTTCTGGAGGGTTGGGGGGTTCTACACTCAGAAGTCATTAACAAACCTTTGTTCCCAAAAGCCCAAGACCTTTGAAAGGAAGGGGATGGAGGCTGTGCCCTTTGATGAGGAAAAGATGTTGGATTTTTCAACATTCTTGGAGGAATTGGAGGACAGTAAAGGGAGAAAGTATTCTAAGTTCCGATAGTGGATCTTGATGGTGTACAGTTCCCAGGAAGAGGGGATGAGGTGACAGGGGTGACTCGTGGGGGCCCTCAGGCATTAGTATTAGGGGCTTTGGCTTATCATCATCTCTGTCCCTCCCTCTATTGGGTTATTCCCACGAGGATACAAACATGCTCTGGTATTTCTCACCTTGGAACAGTAACCTTCCTTAACCTTGTATTTGTCCTTACCTACCTCTCCATTTTTTAAAGTTTGCCCATGGTGGACTGCCTTCACTGCCTAGTCCATGGAACATTCGATGTTTGCCCCACCAAGTAGTACAGACGGTAGCGAGGCTGCTCTCCTCACTGTCACCCAGGAGCTCTCTGGTCCCTCTCCTCATTGCTCTCTTCGTTCAAGGCAGTCAAGCACTCATGTGCTCTCCAAACATCAGCTGCTCTTAGCTTCCACAAAGTCTTGCTTTCTTGGTTTTCCTCCACCTCATTGGGCATCCCTGCCCATCTCCCTTTACTCTCTCCTCCCCCGGAGGAGGTACATGGATGTACTGATGACACAATCTGCCTCTGTTTCCTCTCTCATCCTTCTCTCTCTAGGTAATATCGTTCATTTTCAGAAATTTAAATACCATATTTATTCAAGGTCATTTTCATACCTGTGTAGGTCTAGGTATCCTGACTTTTGGACCCCTTATCCCATATCATATAAAATGTATTAAGATGCACCCATAGTTCAAAGTAAATGTACTTTTTGGGCGGAGGGGAGTGCATTGTTTTTATTGTGTGGAATATACATAACATAAAATTTGTCACTTTATTTTTAAGGTAAACATTTCGGTGACATTAATTACATTCAAATGGCATACTACAACCATCCCCGCTATTTCAAAAACTTTTTCATCACCCCAACAGAAACTCTGTATCCTTTAAGAAATACCTCTTCATTTCCTCTTTCTTCTCAGCTTTCATTAACCTTCAATACATGTTCAGTCGCAATGAATTTGACTACCTTAGATTAAATGTGCTTTCTGCTGTTAAAAGGAGAATCTTACCATTTTATTTTTGAAACTGTTTGGACAAAGCATTTAATTTAAAATTGGCTCTCATTTTCCAGCTACCACCAAGCAGAATTATATCCTAAAACTTGACAATTAATAAAGATGATCTAGAGCTGCCTTTGTAGACATTTAATACATTATTTATTAAGTCTGGTACTGAGGAGGGCACAGATTGCACGTGACACTGGGCGTTACATGCAAACAATGAATTGTGGAACACTACATCAAAAACAAAGGATGTACTGTATGGTGGATAACATGACATAATAAGAAAAAAGTTTGATGTTTACTTTCATGTTTTGAATTTTTTTAAAGATTTATTCATTTCAGAGTGAGAGAGAGCAGGTGCACATGCACGTGTATGAGTGGGGGGAGGAGCAGAGGGTGAGAATCTTCAAGCAGACTCCACACTGAGATTGAGCCCTAATGGGGCTTAATCTCACCACCCAGGAGATCATGACCAGAGCTGAAACCAAGAGTTGGGTGCTTAACCGACTGTGCCACCCAGGAGCCCCTTGTGTTTTTAATTTTTAAAAATAATTTCATACTTCTATAAAGTTGCAAAATAACTACAGAGTCCTCCTACCCCTTTCATCCAGCTTCCTCTAGTGATATCTTACATGATCATAATTCATTATCAATTATCTTGACTTTATCTGGATGTCATCACTTTTTACATGTATCAGTTGTGGGTGTGGTTGTGTTTACAACAGCTTTTATCAGACGCATATTTCTAGGTGCATGTAACTGCCTGTGCTGTAAGAATACAGAATGTCCCATCACTCCATCACAACAAAGAAACTCCTTCATGCTGTCTCTTTACAATCACCCCCTCCTGTCTGGACGCCAACTCCGGCAACCACTGGTCCATTGTCTGTCTCCATAATTATGTCATTCAGAGATTGTTGTACACATGGAATCATACCTTCAAAATGGGCTTTTTTTTTTTTTCATTGAAAGCCTATATTTTCCCTCATCTTTCAAGAATTCTGCTCTTCTAAAAGGTGATCTCAATGGCCACATAAAATTGGTGGGTAAACAGTGATATCTCAAAAGGAGAGAGGGGTGCTTCTGTGGCTCAGCTGGTTAAACATCCCTTCAGCTCAGGTCATGATTCTCTGGTCCTGGGATTGAATTCCATGTCAGGCTCCTTGCTCAGTAGGGAGTCTGCTTCTCCGTCTCCCTCTGTCTGTCCCTCCCCCTACTTGTGCTCTCTCTCCCTCTGTCAAATAAATAAATAAAATCTTGGGGAAAAAAAAGAGAAATTATTCCATGTGTCAGTGATTTGGTCTACCAAACTGAAAAATAAGTAACAGATTCAACAGATTTCTAATTGTTTGGCATTCCTGCACTCCCTTGCAGAAAGAGATATCTTCAGGGAATAAAAATCGCATTTCCACCTTTGTCTGTTGCCCACATCCACACTTCCACCTTAACCAAGCCTCCATGTCCTCTCACGGGACCACTCCAGTGAGTCTCTTAACCTTCACCCCCCTCCCCCCACCAATGCCCCATTCTGTTCTTATCCTTCTGAAATCCACTCCCCAAAATTCATTCACAGCCCCTTTGGTCCTTGCATAGTCTCAGCTCTGAAAACACTTCAGAGAGACTTTTCTGACAATCCCATCACTTCTTCCTCTTCAACCCCTCCCAACAAATAACTACCAAGTTACCCTGTTTTATTTTGTTTACACACTTATGAAGAATTTCGTAGTATTTATCTTGTGGATTTATAGTCATTTATTGCTTATTTGTCTTCCTCTTTTCTGTGAAATCATGCTGATGGCATCAAGTTCCTTCTGTCCCTAGCACCTGGGACACTTGGCCTAGCCTACAATCTCAGTAAATATTTACTGATTGAATGAATGACTAAATGAACATTTATGTGGCTGAAAAACTGTCCTGGAAATGTGGAAAGGAAGACAGCTGTCCTTACTTCACGATAGAATTGCTCAGAAAATGCAGGAGAAAATGGAGACCTGCCACAACATTTGGGGATGCACAGACTGGCAGGATATTATTGATGATTTTAAAATCCACCAGCATGCTGAGTTCAAAACCTCAACACTGTGGAAAACGCTGTTGGACGTTGCACAGTCACAGTGGTTTAGGATGTTGGCTTTTACCTGAACTGCTTGGAGGACAAAGATATCTCTGTCTGCTCTCTTGCTGTTGCCTTATTTGATTTCTTTATATGAATAGTGATCACCCACTTGCAAACTCCTAAGCCCTTGCCAGTGGGAAGCACATGGCAAAGAGAGGTGAGTTTTAAACTACTCCAAATCAACTCAAGTTTGTAGGCTCACCTGAGGCATAGCACTCTATCTGGCTCTAACATCCCAATGGTAAGACCACCCAGTTCAACTGGATTGAGTATTTCCTGCTTCAGCTGGAAATTTATGTACTAATCCATTGATGGAGGTGATGGAGAGAGGTTGATATTTGGTTTTTGCGACCAAAAACCAAAACTGATTCATATTTCATGAGAGAAAGATTTTTCCTCAACAAAAAAAATTTAAAGGCTTTCTTCCTTCAAAGAAAAATGAGATTTGCTGCTAATTGAGAAAAAAAAATGGTGCCCCAAATAAAATATTTCTGTACCATTCTGACAAGACCAGGGCTGGTCTTTAGCATGAATGAAATCTTCAGATAATAATTATTATCTTCAGATAATAATGGATTTCTGGAGGATAAAGCTACTTAAACAAAAATGTGCTTCTCACTACTGAGCAGGAGTTCCTTGGGTTGCCAGCTGAGGAAGGTCTCATTAAGGATATGCATCTTTCTGTGTTCCAAGGGAGTCATAGCTCATGGGCAACCAAAGACATCAGAGGAAGCTGCTTCATCTAATTAGGCACATAGTCGTCTGGACAACAGGGTCTTTGGGGAAATGACCACCAGGACAGGGATGGTGTGATCCAGAGTAGAGTTACTCTTCCTCCATTCTGTGCCTTCTTTCTTTCACCACCAAATGTTGACAGGACATTGAATGTATGAAAGTGAAGGGAAATGGACTGGAGAGAATGAGAGATTTCATGATGAGTGAGACACAGTCTCTGTCTTCAAAACACTTACCACCTAAGTACAAGAGGATAAAACATGTATGAAGAGCTCTAAGACCACATGGAGAAAAGCCACAGGAAAGTTAGGAGATAAGATGTTATGAAAGTCTGGAAAAGATAGAACTTATTTTACCTGGCTGAGGTAGGAAATGGGGAGAAAAGGTGAATCAGAACATTCTTTGTGGAAAAGCTGACATCTGCAAGGGAATTGCAAGAGGGGTAGGGTTTGACCAGGAGGATCTGAGGCCAAAGGGGATTCCTGATGGGGGGTTGTGGGGGGACACCCACAAACACACAAGTAGGAGAGAAGACAGCAGGGGAAATGGAGGAAATTCATTTAATCTGTCTGGAAAAATGAGAGAAGCAACTGTGGACAGTTTCCTTGATTTACAATCAGTTATGATATCAACTTTGATTCACAATATACAGACCAAAACTGCATACCAGACTCCAAAGTTCAGTCCAACAAAATATGGCTCAAGGAGACAAATCAATAAATACCCTGAAGACGTTTGCATTCCAGACTCAGAATTGCCTCAGGTTGGGTGTAGGGCTCCTGGTAATGGCCACCGCTTCATCTCTTGGTGAATTCTCTGAGCTACATCACTGGCCTCTCCTAAATTATGAATGAGATCACTAAAACTCAACTTTGGAAATATCCTGGAGACTGTAGAGGCAGAAATTCATAGTGGCTGAGAGCATGGGCTTTTGGAGTCAAGTTGTCCATATTTTAGTCATAACGTGTCCTCCTACTTCCTTTGTAAACTTAGACAAACCTTTCCGAGCTCATTTCCTCATTCTGTAAAGAGGGAGATAAAAACATTATATACTTAGTGGGCTTAATGCTTAAAGGTAACATCAGAACATCTGTATAAAGACTTTAATCCAATTCAGGCACCTAAGAAGTTGGCTATATTGTGAGTGAGTAAACAGGGACCCTTCATCAGGGGTGTCAGCCTCGTGAGGAGGGTCATTAGCTGACCCAAGAGATCTAGGATATCATGGTGTCATTTGATTACTTAGAATATAAAAGAGGCCAACACAAATGGATTAAGATCTCTTAGCCTGAGTTTTCTGATTGAGTGGAGTCAAAAGGGGTGACATTTAAAGAAAGAATTAGAAAATACTGCTCAAGTAGAAAATTTTGAAATGAGAAAAGCCAATTCTCTCTCTCCCTGCCCCGACATTAACATTCTGGGAAACGGCCCCTTCCTGTGTTGAAATTTGGAGCATAAAAGTGAGGAGTCCAGGAGTAGTCATCTCACCTGTCATTGGAAGCAGCCCTCCCATCATTGCCAACAGAGCTCCATTCTTCATGTCTTTTGAACATAATAAAATAAATAAAATTAAATAAAATAAAGTAAAATAAAATAAAAAGCTCCCAGAGTTCCTTTTCCTTAGGTTTTCTCTGTGATACTTTTCATCCAAGGAGTTCACTGAATAACTAGGAGGACTATTCATGCCTTGGGCTCATATATGCCAAACTTTTAAGCTTTTGGTACTTCCCCACACCTGGGTCACTATTGTCATACTCTATTTTACAGGAATTTTAATATTTTCATTAAAAATAAGAACTTAGGCAACTTAACACAGGATATCTTAGAATCTATCCATGTCTTACCCAACACTCTCTTCAGAGATCACTTTCTCTTGCCTATGGGAATGCGATAAAATACACAGTT
Source organism: Lontra canadensis (assembly GCF_010015895.1). Classification (NCBI taxonomy): domain Eukaryota; kingdom Metazoa; phylum Chordata; class Mammalia; order Carnivora; family Mustelidae; genus Lontra; species Lontra canadensis. The sequence continues at coordinate 1,680,243 of NW_022631179.1, forward strand.
TATCCAGGAAGGGTCATGCCAAATGGAGACGTAGCACTTTGTTTAAAAAGCAGGTATCTTATTACTCACAACCCTCACCTTCTGGCCCAGCCTAATGCCATAATTACTCTCTTAAATTTCCTTTTATTTAACATCATCCATCCTGTCTTCTTTTGTTACCATTATTTAACTAACAAAACAGACCAAATACAATACCAAAGGCTAAAGGAGGCATGAATCCAACTCGTGGAAATCTGCTTTTAATTTCGGATTATGGGGCCAGTTTCCTAGAAATTGCCACATTTTAAAGAAAATGGATTTTCCTGCTTTATGTCAAGAGATGGCTGATCTAATTAAATTTGGTTTAATCTAATAATGAGTCATGTTAGAGCTGTCTTCAAAATTAACATTTTAGTTCCAAATCCAAACTTTAATCATCAGATGCATACTCTTCCTAGTCTAAGTCAAAAATTGAATTATCAAGTTCCCCTGAGAACTTTCCCCACTCACTCTCCTAGAGACCTGTCAGAAGGCACAAAGAAGAAAAGATAAAACAAAGTTACACGGGCCACTATGAAATGTTTTTGCTTCTGAAGAGACACTGAAATAATAATTAAAAAAAAAATACAGCTGGGAAATCAGGAAACTCTGCCTAAATGTAAGCTCCCGGAGAGTCAACAGCCTGATTAATTTTTGGATGCCCTGTGTTCATAACACGTCCCACAGGAAGTTAATGCTCAGGAAGTCTGTGCTGAAGGCTTGTGGACTTCCACCTTGTCAAGACCCCGCTAAACGTGAGTTGGGACCAGAGCGGACAACTCCTTCCTGTTTCGCTCTGGGTTACACAGAGCATGAGCTCGAGATCTCATTATTGGGTCAATGAATGAGCGACTCTGAAACTGACCAGGCACCCCTGATGAGCTTGCTGTGGTCTAGTTTTTATGGAATCTTCTGGCAGTGGACACCCTCTGCTGAGATCCTGGACAACAACTAATGGAGCAAGCATGACACTAGACCTGCCTCCCAGGGTGAGACCTCAGGGAACTAAGCAAATGATGATTTCACATTACATCACTTGGACCATTAGGAAGGAAGCCTTAGTTTTCTGCCAAGCTGGACCAGTTCAGAAACACAGGTAGTAGTCCAGATTGCCTACCTTGTTCTGTTAATAATAATAATGGAAGGCAGCATATAGAAAACTAAAGGAATCACAGTGAACTATAGGAAATGTCCACCTTAAACATGTGAGGCAGCTTTAGAAATGTCTGTAAATGGTTGGAATGTGCCCCGACCCAGGAGAAATTGATTGGGAAGTCACGACTTTCTCTGGGGACATTTCGCAGCCTGGGTATACAGAGACAACTATTCTGTGTTTATCCAGAGCGATCACGTTCTTCATTGTACTGATAACACAGCTCCCCAAAGATGTGTGGTTTTCACATGTCGAGGAGACCAACCAGATGCAAAACACATCTCTCCCTGGAGACATCAGAGCAGAAAGCCTCTACCTCAAATCTTGGTATTATCCCCCTAAGTTTGAAAAACACCACGTTGACTTGATATTACAGAGAAAGGCTGGGATCACCATGAAGTAACGAAACTCAGAATCTGTCTAGATGTAAGCAAGAATAACAACAATACTACAAAATCACAGAATTCAACAATTATGACAGAAATGCAGCCACTAGAATCAACTCCTATAGCTTGACTCCTATAGCTCGATGCTGGGTTTGTTTATGGAAACTGGATTTTAATAACGCTCACCCGTCCTCAAGTTTTCACAATAATTTCATAAAGATAAAAGTTGATTAGCATATGGAATACATACATATCCCACCACATATTTATATGGATTTGCATGCAAGGACGAGCATACCAGGAAAGAAGGCTAACCAGCTAACCAGACTGGCTTCTAAGACGGGGCTGTGCTTGGGGAGGAACACAATAGACCTTGAACAAATCAAAATTGTTTAATGGTTTTCTGACGTGCCTTCAGGCAATGGAGAACAGCATGTCCAATTGGAAGTGCGGGGAGAATTCTGAAACAGTCAAAAAAGAAATGAATCCTTCTCTTTCTCTTTTGCTTTTTGAACTCTATAATATGATTTTTCAGCATTGTCCTTTTGAAGTCTGACATTCAGCTGAAAATTCCTTGAGGATTGTGCGACCCTGAAATGCATTACAAAGGAGGGCACAGAATGTCCTTTAATGTGGATCTTTAGGAGAGCAGGCGACCGACTGAACATTGAGAACCCTTTCAGTCCTCTAACTCCAGCATCCTTCAAAAATGGATTTTAACTCTGCCTGACTAGCATGAGCAGAACAAAAAAACCAAAACAAACACTTACCCCATAGTTCCCTCTACTCTTACTCCTGGTAGTGTAAGCAATATGCTTGCTACCAAGGGACACTCTCCATCCCGTTCTGTCTTCATCCTTCCTTCATGCTTCATCCTCATCTTCCTTACACACATGTGTTTGCAAGGGCTCTGAACTTCCCTGTTCCTGTATCCTTTTGATGTGTTCATCCGCAGATTCCCAGTCATAGAGTAGGGGGTGGTGTGCACTTTCCCTCTGGGCAACGGACTGGCCACAGCCTCAGGTCTGTGTCCTCACGCACTTGTGATGACCCATAACGTCCCTTGTTTCCCGTTCAGTTCTGTTGCTTAGTCCTCTTAAGGGCTACTCCAAATCGCTTTCCTCCTCAAGCTTTCTGGTATGAAAATTCATTTCCGTGGGATAGTGGGACTAAACAATAAATCCAGGTCCTGAGTGTCCTCACCTCTGGGTAGGACAATGCCATTGGTGCCCTTCATCCCCACCCAGGCCATGACCTCCTGCTTTTGGGGCAAACGGGCCTCTGGCTGTGAGCTCCCTTGGCTTCTGGCCCTCTGTCTACACATTCATCCACCTCCACACCAGGCCTGGTCCCCTTCCAGTATCAGAAAATGAGGGGAGCCTCCTCCTGTTCAAGATCATCCAACCCTCTGGACCTTGAGCCTCAAGTTTCCTGTTGGACTTGCTCAGCCTTTTCTTCCATATTTTCCATTTTGCCTCCTTCTCCATCTTTTCACCCTCCCCTAGTTTCCCATGGCTTATAAAGTTGTTTCAATCAATCTCACCTAATTCTTTAAAACAGAATAAATATAAGTTCCGTTCACTTCCCTACCCCCTTTCTCACCTAAACTTCCTGAAAGTGGAGTTCCATACCTGGTCTCCCTTTTGGCATCTCTCACTCACTTTTCAAACTACCCTTCACCGTTTCAGGTCCTGGCCCCTTTTTCCTAAGGACATCAGGGACCTTTATAATAATGACACCTCACATTACTAAACATCTACACTATTGACCTCTCCCTCCTTCTTGAAATGCCCTCTTGACTTCCCTCTGGGGCCCTGACTTCCTTGAGCTCAGTTTCTTGTTATTCTCCTCGATGGCTTCCTCCGTTCCCCCCATCCCTTTAAATGGTGGCCTTCCTCCAGGGTTTGGTCTTTAGCCCTATCTTCCCTCCACACTGTCCTGTACTGAGCTCCCCAAACCTCACAAACTGGGCTAACATTAACATATAAAGGGTGGGTAATTCCCTATTTCTTTGCCCCATCCCCCCGCCCCATCTCCAGCCTCAGATTCCCATATACTCCTACCTTGTGATATTTCCCTTTCTGTATCAGTTAGCGTGTCCAACTCAGCATGTCCAAAATGTCCCCTCGATCCAGACTCTTCTCCATATTTTGTCTGAGGTGACAACATCATTCCTGGCTGTGTTCAGGTAAACTTTGCTCTTCATTCCACCTCCATACTGCTAACCTGCCACCAAAAGCTTGGATTTCATCCCTAAACACATCCCACAACTGCTCTCCCTCTCGATGGCCAATGCCCCAGGTGAGGTACACGCCATCTCCCATGAGGATTCGTGCAATGAGCTTCCAATGTCTCTTCGTGCACCCAGTTTCGTCCCCCTCAAACACACCCGGTATATCCCACCAGAGAGATCCATGACCTACATCTGACCTGTCATTCACCTCCCTGCTAGCTACAAGATAAATTTCAAATCCCTCAGTGGGCCACACGGTGACATATAGCATAGGATTTCCAGTCAAGAAAAGCTGAAACCAACCAGCCCCAGGAAGTTTCGCTCCCCTATGGTGAAAACCTGACTTGTCAGCCCATCTACTGGTAATTATAGTAAAATTATTTGCATGTGTGCTTATCTCCCAACCTAGATTGTCTTGAGAAAAAGAGACTGTCCCCAGGGAAATGGGTATGGTGCCTGCAAAACAATGAGAACTTAGTCTGTCATTGAATTGGGCATAGAGAGATCTTGCAGAACTTGTTAAGGTTCTCTGGAGCTGGCTCCCAGAAATCAGAAGAGATGGAGGGAGAGCAAAGGGAGGAAGATGAATCCATGACAGGAGGAATTAACAAGAGGCAATGGGTAGCTGGCTCCATGGGGCAGATTTTCACAACAGGGTTGCCTCTGATTAGTATGAAGGGCTCAGTGACAGCAAAGGAAAGGAGAGGCAGAGACAAAGGAAAAGAGTTGCTTCATGCCTGTCCTAGCCCTGTGCTGATAAGCCCAAGAATGTACGCTGGAATCTCTCTCTTTCTATATACACATCTCTCCTTGGGAGAGCATACTTTCATCCTGTAGCCTTGACCTGATCTATCAGAAGTTTACCATATAGGTGTTAGTATTCCAGGAACATGATTGAGTCCCAGAAGTGTCTGCATTCAAGGAATAATGAGCTGCCGTGCAAGAGAAGAACATTTCCTTAGTAGGGAAATACCTCTCCAATCTCTTTCTAACACTTCAGAAGGCCAGAAGATACAGCCCCTATCTCCGGGTATGCTTAAGCTGGGAAAGGTCCCACAAAGACCAGCAGTTCAGGCCCTAAAAGGAAGTCTTGAGTCCTTTATCTCCGTACTGGTATGTTCCTGCTTATCTAAATGCAAAGAGCCTCCCCTCCCCCAGAGACACTATCTTTCTGTATTCTTCCTAAATCCTCATGAATATGCTTTGGGGAAACAGTCAACTGATCTTGGACATTCTTGCATTATGATAATTAAACTCTTCCTGGGCTCATAGGCAAATAATGAAAACAGACCTCTTTCGAACCGAACTATTTTGAAGAAAGGAAACTTCTCTTGGTTTTCATTCTCCTTGCCTGTTGATTGACTCTTTTTTTCTGGAATCCTTATTTTCTGATCGTTATTCAAACTCTCAAAGGAATTCTCTGGTACTGCCCACAAGGTGAAATTTTCGTGGTCCATTAGAAAATCATAACGGCGTAAAGCTGGCTGAATTATTGCAATGTTATCCAGAATCTCCAAGATATGACATTTAGAACCATGGTCAAACAGGACTGTTGGGGAGGTGATGAAGTCCCCGTTTCAGAGCACATAATTTCAAAATGAAACGAAGAGAACTACCATTTGTAAGAAAATTCTCCTTATCCATCTTGGTTATTTTGTTGTTTTTTATATTCTGATGTTGTTTTCCCATTGATTTCTGGCTACGGGGAGGAGTTACTGCTCACCTTACGGTACTTCTTCTTATCTTGATTCCACCAAGTCTCAGAAGATGACTTTTTTTCAAGATTTTATTTATTTATTTGAGAGAGAGTGAGCAAGGATGGGGGGAGAGGAGAAGGAGAGGGACAAGCAGACTGAGCACAGAGCCCAATGTGGGGCTCAATCTCATGATCCCAAGATCATGACCTGAACTGAAACCAAGAGTTGGATGCTTAATCGACTGAGCCACCCAGGCACCCCCTCACAGGATTTCTAAGTTGAAGGTGAAATTCAAGAAAGACTGGGATGAAGGAGTTGGAGCAGACTCTTCATCTCACTGTTGGTGTATCACCTGCTCCTTTTATCCTATTATAATGTAATTAAAAAGAATCTATGATTGTGATCCCATAAATTATTCCTATAGTCATTCCAGAGAGTAATTTGGCAACATACGAAAAGTTTAAATGCATTGTTCTTTGACCCAAGAAAAATTACAGGAATGTGTCTAAAAGGCTATTCATCGATCATAGCATTATTTATTAAAACAAAAAAATTGGAAACAACATAAGAGGGTATCATTCAGAAAAAGAACAAAGAACAATTAGGCAGTCATTAAAAGTAATGGTAGCCATAGTATAAGAGAAAAAAAAAACTATTATAAAAAGGATATATAGTAAAATTTTCCTTTCTGTTAATTGTATGTGTACATTTTTAAAAGTCCATAAGAATATTCAAAATGTTAATGGTAATTATTGCTGGGAAGTATAGTGTTAAATATCTCTGAAAAAATACATTTTCACGTTGTCTTGATATTCCATGAGCATGTATTATTTCTCATTTGAGGAAAGAAAGCACTAAACTTGGATATCAAAACTTCCATGAGGTCCATGAGAGGGCACCTCCTTGACCCCCAGAAGAAGTTCTGGAGATAGGAGGGCCTTCCCCTGAATCTGCTTGCACAGAACCTTCTGTGAGCCTGGGTGCCATCAAGCCACTGAGATCCAGACAGGTCATTATGGAAAATGCATTCACAGGTGAAGGCACATCACCATCTTGGGCTCACTGCCAGGAGGATTTGAGAAAACCCAGGCTCTGGGAATGGTAGTGCCCTCTTAGCCGGTCACATGACACCATATGAGACAAAGGTCAGAGGCCAGCCCAGAACAATCCCCGGTAGCTGAGTTCCTCTCAAGGCAGGAGAGGCCCTAAGAACCGCCAGTGAACAGGTTGACCAGCTGCCTGCTCATTCTGGCCTCACCGCTCCTTGCTGACAATGGTTCCTAATCGCACTCGGGGACAGACAACCCAGGGTTTACTGGTGTAAATATTCTGTGCATGCTAGACAGTACTTTCAAAACAAAACATAACTTGATTTAAAATAATAAACCTTCCATTGATGTTGATAATGAAGGAGATATATTACGAGGTCTTGCCTAATTTTGGAATCTTAAAAGTAATTCTTAGCATGTGGGACCAGTTATTTTATAATAAATAAATGATTCAAGCTATTTTTCCTTAGACTCCATAACAAGCTCTTTTGGTTTGGGGTTTGTTTTAACAACAGTAGCATGACACAATTCTCTCAGATTCCCCAGCCAGCAGGACAGAGTCCCTGGCTAATTCTGGATGCATCCCCAGAGGCCAGAGCAGCTTTCTGGTCACACCAACTCCAGACACACTGCTGATTCCCAGGGCTTTGGATTCCTGTCCTCGTAGGTCATCACTAGTGTCTAATTCTAGACTCCTCTGCCTCCAATCACCTTAGCAGAGCATCCGCAGTAACGTTTCAGTGTTCTAGACCAAGGAGACCCTCAGGAACGATGCAAAGCTCGGCCTGTAAGGTACGCGTGGGAGAGGTTGACCTCCTGGGAAGGAGCATGAGGCCCTTCTCATCAGGGCTTACGTTGCTTGAGCATTCCTGGGTGATGTTTCACTGGTGTTAAGAAGAGTTGACTTCTACGGAGCAGACGGCCCTGCCCGGGGCTGGGTCGAGCTTTTCCACCTGCCCTCCGCTGAGGGCAGCTGCAGTCCCCATGAAGAGCACAGTTATCCGCATCGGACAGGAGAGAAAACCAAAGCTTAGAGATCACCCAGCTGGAAGTCATGGAACCAGAGCGGCAACCAAGGGCAACCCCAGAACCTGAGCTCTTGACTGTGAGCTGAACTACAGCGCCTCTCTGCTGCTCAGAGGAGGCAAGCCAGCCTGACAGGCACAGGGATTTGCCCAGAGCCCTGTGGCTAACAGCGCAGTGAAGTACAGATTTGAAAGCAGATCTGATACCCAAACACATGCTCCATCGACGACACATGAGGCTTCCCCAGATTCCAACAGTAAAAGAAGATTCTCAGCCCACTGAGTCGTGCTGCCCATGTGTCCCCACGTGGCGTCTTAGTAACTGGGTCCAGCCTGAAACCCAAAATACACTGGAAAAAATTGGAAAAATATATTTTTAAAAAAAGATGCATCGGTTTCTGTGACCCATAAGCTGCACTAACCAAGACAGTTTTAGACTAAGTTGTTCAGAGATCTTCAGATACATGCTCTAACTCCTGTGGCATGTCCTTCTGTTTCATTTTGCTTTCACTGTGCACTTTGTGTTGCTGACCTCACCAGCACCAAGGCCAACAGGGAGGGGAGCAAATCCCTGGGCCGAGAATCAGCAAAAGGTCCAGGCCTGAAGACAAACCTGACATGAGTATATTTTTTTTAGCTGATCTGCTTTTGCTGGAAGGACCTCTCATTTTTCCCCTCCCTATCTTGAGAAAATCAGCTCTCGGGCACCTTGACGGGCCCGGGCGTATAACTGGTATCTCCTTCTACCGATGCCCCCATGGAAGTTGGCAACTTGTGCTCCTGAGTGAGTCTGTCAGGCCACAGCTCCTAGTCTCCAAGTTCTCTCTGGGTCCCATGTGCCATAGGCCAGGGTCTCAGCAACTTCGGTCTCCCTTGGCCTCTCCTTGCTTGGCCCCCATGAATGATGGCGGAGGCTGACTGTTCTCATCCTCCTGTCAGAAATCACCACCACCACTACCACTGGGAAGATGGCTCTAGTGTGAACAGAAAGGTCTCCCACCTTTCTTCCAGGCTGCTAGGGGAAGATACTTCTGGCTCCTGGGCCTTGTGGACAGGGCGGAGAGGTCCACACTCCAAGTTAATGCTGGTCCCCAAGCACAGGGCACTTTCGTACGGGGTATTACTTTCCATATGGTTCACTTCTGGTGGCTTTCTCCTCCTTCTGTTTATCCTCCGATATCAGTCCGAGCACTCCCACACCGCTTTACCTCACCACTGGCGTCTTCTGCCCCAGTAGAGATCCAGAAGTGTAAAATCTTACATCTCAGGCTGATTTCATGGGTGTTCAGAGTGTTCTGGTAGATATTTAGCTCAACTCAGGGGACCAGCGGAAACAGGATCTCCTACTTCTCCACCATCTTGCCCCTCCTCCTGGATGGAGAGGTCCAGAGAGGGCTCACCGCCCAGGGCTTTGCTGTATCTTGTCACCAGGTTTCCGTGTGCCTATAAAGACTCCCAGGAGGACAGTTCCCTCAGCCACCGCACTCATCCCTGCCTGAGTGAGGGGCAGAATCTAGGCTGCTCTTCCACATTTCCTGTGAACTCTACAGGTAACAAGCCTGTCTTCCGTCGTCGACAGGAATCAGAGGCCCCACCCTGCTTAGCAAGACTAAGTGGTGAGGGAGCAGGATGGTAGGCAGCTTCTGAGTGGGCTCCCAGTGACCCCTGCCTGGTGCTCAGGCCCTTGTGGATCTCCTCCCCTTGAGTGAGGGTCAGACCCAGTGACTTGCTTCTAGCGAATAGAATAGGACAAAATCATGGAATTTACTTCTCCGATTAGGTTATACTATGGACTGAATGTTCGTGTGCCCCAAAATGCACACATTGAGTCCTCATGCCCAATGTGACAGTATTTGCAGGGTCTTTGTGAGGTTATTAGGTTACTGGGATTAGTGGCCTTATAGCAACCCTGGCCCCTTCCACCATGTTTGGACACGGGGGTGGGGGGAGACGGCAGTCAATGAAGAAGGGGGCCCCCACCAGACACTGAATCTGCTGGCACCTTGATCTTGGACTTGCAGCCTCTAGAATGGAGAGGAATAAATGTGTGTTGTCTATAAGCCACCCGGTCTGGGAGAGTTCATTAGAGCAGGACCAAGACAGGTTACAAAAGACTGTGACTTAGGTCTTGTCTGTCCTCTCCCAGTCTGATGAAGCCAGCTACCATATGATGACCTCCTGACAGGCCCGAGGAGCAAGCACCTGAGAGAGGCTTCCAGCCCACCCCTCCTGAGGAACCAAGTCCCGACAATGACCCTGTGAGCCAGCTCGGAAACAGAGCCTTCCCACCTGAGCCTTCATGTGGCTGCAGCCTCGGGAGAGGGCCCAGCAAAGCCACAGCCAAATTCCTGAACCACAGTATCTGAGAGAAGAACTGGATGTTTTGTTTTGTTTTGTTTTAAGACACTAAGTTTTGGGGTCACTTCTTACTCGGCAGTGTCTAGCTGAGACAGAACGAGAAGGAAATCTCTCAGACCCATTAACATCAGTAGTCAAGTTCCTCTGGAAAAAATCCGAGCTTCTTGGCCAAGTGGGCAGGAGGGGGCCAAGGTTTCCCAGACGGACACAAACGCAGCCAAGCTCTTCGAGACCCCTTCAACAGTGGCCTAAAGGATTTCCATCCAGCGATCTGCCAAGGAGGCCCGACCTCAGAACTGAGGACTGAGCAAGCCTGTGGATCCCTCCCTCCCAGATTCCGAGTGACGTTGTTGAAGTCCCCAGACAGGTTTCACGTTAAAGGTGAAGCCGAAGCTCTCTGGGTCTGTGTAGTCACAAGCCAGGTCCTAGCACATCAAATGCGTCAAACACGCTTTGAGAATTTACTAGATGTTGGAGCTGTTGCCACATTCGGTCTAGGGCAGGCACACAGTATGTGTCGGCTAGTATACTAGAAGTAAGTGGTGGCAGTCACAGTAATGAACTGATTATAACAGAAACTCTGGACCCTCGCTTTTGCCAGGTATCCCTCCCCACAAGTGATTTGGGATTTCCTTCTCCTAATCCTCACAATACTCGCTGCTTGGCCCTTCTGCCCTCGGGGAACACTGAAGCCAAGGGACCTGCAACACCTTCTTCAAGGTCACACCAAGGCTGTAAGATGAAAAGGAGACATGGGGTTCTGGCTTCACTCTGCCTGTTTCTGGCACAGGTGACTAGCATCGCCACCATGCCTTCTGCCAGGTGACTGGGGGCATGGCAGACAGGCAGGTCAGCCCTGGGTACATCCATACCCTCTTGCCCTGGACAACTTCTCACAAAGCTTGCTAAGGATCTCGGTGCCTGCCCCATGACCCCGAGCACCGTGCTACTGGGTGGCTGCAGATCGGTTACCTTGGAAACAGAGCCTACCTGGTGTGCCTCCAAAGGCAATTCCTTCCGCTCCTCTCGATCCTGCAGGGCATTTGGCTCTTGAGATAAGTGGACCAGCACACACCAACCACCAGGACCCGCACTCCCCACCCCCAGCTGAGAAATCTCAATGACTTCCGGTCCTATCTGCACCACATTTCCATGTCCAGCATATCTAGAAACATGTTTAGGAAACTGGAAAACAAAAACACCTCCTCAAGATAAGGACTATTTCAGAAAGAGCCTAAAAATAAAGCCCAGTCACGATCGGCACACACCTACATGTCCGACACGCCTGCTCGAGTTTTATCTGAAAAGCATGGGCAGCACGACGTCACGTAGCAAGGTACTGTCCTCTCTGAGACCCCCCCCCCCAATTCATTCATCTGTGACCGCAGCATCCCAGATGGCAGGCGCTGGCCCCTGGAAACCTGTTGTCGGGGTAAAACTTAATGCTTAAGGACAAAAAAAAAAAAGGTAGAACAAACCCATTACTATGGTATCATGAACTCCAAGTTCTTTGTATTATTGTTAATAGTTGTCCTATTGGTTTTTTTAAACATTTATATATTTTGGATACCTTAGGTTAAGTCCAATTGGGTATGAAAACTTTTTAACAAGAGAATCACCATCTAGATTTAGTCAGATTGTCCTCCTGTCTGTCCAAAATGCCCCTGCCTTGGGAGGGGGCTTGCTGGGGCCCCGGGGAGGTGCTGATCTCCTCACCAAATGATGGACAGGTGACTCCATAGAGGGGCACTGAGGACCAGGGCAGAGGGAATCAGAATCCTGCGGGCATATTTAATCTTCTGACTTCTTTCTGAATTCACCACCAAGTTTATTACTTGTTTGTTGCGCTCTGGGCAGAAGGAATTAAAACTTAAAAAAAAGAGAGAAAACTCTCCAGTGGAGAAATAGATCAAAGGCAGCTGAACTTGGTCAGTGGCATGCAGGATAAATATTATTTTGTGGCTCAAACAAATCTTCTGGCTGCCTGGACAAGACATGTTGATAAGGTACTTTCATGTCTCTTCTCTCCACTCCCCATTCCCCCAACCCCAGTGACCTCTTCTTCTGAGTTCTCTGAGAGGCCCCTTGTGATATTTTAATCATCAGAAAGCAAAGGCAATTCTCCGAGCGGCACTGAGATGAGGTTCCCCTTCCCCGCTTGCCTCGCTAACCGCGGGCGGGTGGGATATTTGACGTGGAAAGCCATTTCTCTTCTGTGTTTGAGTCTGCGTGACCACACGCTGCATGATTTTCTGGCCCTATCACCTCCAAGGAGATGATTTTTTTGCCTTTTGAAGGCAAAAATGGTGCCTGGCGAAAAATGGAATCTTAGGAGGACCGGCCAGCAACCCTGTGACAGCTAACGCTGATAGAGCCCTGGGCGCTTGGAGCCAAGGGCCCCCCTGCCAGGAAGTTAGCAGACTCTCTGGTATCTTGTGATAACAAAACAGGCTACATGTTTCAAACAGTAGCATGCGAGGCCCGCCGTTGGGTGCTTGTAGGCTTTGTCCCGTTTGACCCTCCCAGCAACCCTGCTGGGTATTCCCAATTTTCTTTCTTACCAAACTCATCCAAGGTCCCACAGCTACTGAGGGGCAGAGTCAGAATCAAAGTCAAGTCTGTGTGATCCCTAAACCCAGGCTCTGAACGCCTGAGCTACAGAGGTTGCAAGGCCACGCCCTTTGCACTATGCTCCTACACTTTTGGTTAAACAATCGAACTCAGCGTTTTTCTGACTTCCCTCTCTTTTTCTTTTTTTCTTCCTTTTCTTCTTTTTCTCCTGACTTCCTTAATGAAGATGTTTTCCAATCAGGCCCCACTACTTTTAGAGTTTCTGTTACCATCACACCTCTCTTTCAATCAGAGTTTATCGGAAGGTCATTTTCCAGACAACCCAGGGTGGCGGCTACAGTTGCTCTTCATACAGCTCTGGGAAGTACCACCCATTATGATGCTGTCCAGTGCACAACCCAGGCGACGGTGCGCAGGGCTTGTCGTAAGGAAGGTCAGATGGTCCCTAATTTACTTTTACCAGCTCCTATCCTCCCATGTCATTCCTCAACAAATATACAACAATATGCTAAATGTCAAAAGTGTCCCAGAGCATTGACTTCAATACCCCCCGGGGTTCTTCTCTATGTATTTAAGATAATTCACTTGACTTCCAAGTCACCTCTTCTGTGGCTAGATTCTCTAATCTTTCTTTAGTAAAGTAGTGAGAATCAGAGACTCATTGTGAACGAAATCGCTTGTGGCACTAGGATTGTGCAAGAGTCTGTGAAGTTGACAAAGTTCACCTGTAAGGTCACCGGACTTGGATTTTAACTTGAAAATCCCTGAAACCTATGTATACAAGCATGTTTCCCCTGAACAGATGTGTGGATCCCCTCATAATGACTTTTGGAGACTGCCTCATTGTTCCTGTCAAATAGCCTCCAAGGTGATCTTTTTTTTTTTTTTTTTAAAGATTTTATTTGAGAGAGAGAGAGAGAGTATGAGAGGGGAGAAGGTCAGAGGGAGAAGCAAATTCCCCCATGGAGCTGGGAGCCTAATGCCAGACTCGATCCCAGGACTTCAGGATCATGACCTGAGCCGAAGGCAGTCGCCCAACAAACCGAGCCACCCAGGTGCCCAAGGATGATCTTTTAAAAACTTTAATTTTTAAAATTTGAGATTACATTTGATTGGGGGGAAAGTAGTCAATAAAGATATTAATTTTTTATCTACTAAAACAAAGTGAGATACTAAAATAACGATGCTGATTTTCTAGGGTTAGTTTGCAAACAAGCTCATGAAAATTCCAAGAGATGTTTTACTATACATTGAGGGATGGCATCGTCTTGAAATAAATCTGACCACTATAAAGAAAAGCAGCCACAGGATCTATAAGAGTAAGGTTTAGAAGAAAGAACTTGTTTCTTTTTAGTCATGTCTGTCACGAGAGCAGAAGGCACGGTGCTGTGCTCCTGACTGCATGCTTAGGAATACAAGGTAAAAATAAATTTTAAATAACTACCCCCAAAATGCTAAAATGAACTCTGTGGCTTGGCATAAAATTTAGGGCTTATGTTTAAAAACTTATTTTTAAAAGAAATGCAATTCAGAGGAGGGAGAAACCACTGAAACTAGAGTTCCTCTGCCAACTTTAGCTCCTGACCATTGAGATGTCTGGCAACCAAAAGTTCCATAAATGCAGATGCCAAGTAGCAGCCTCGGGCTGTCTCTGAGCTCACGCGCACGCGCATACACACACTCTTGCTCAAACTATTCCTTACTATGGCTAGAGGCCAGATTGTTTATGTACCTGCCATCAGCTGGACTTCTTGAACCCCTAGACTTAGGCAAATGCAGTCCTGCAGCCACGCTGTGTCGGAAAGGGCTGGTACAGAGCCATGGGAGTATCCGGGGGCCGGTGCCCCTTTGGGTTCCCCAAAGGAACAAGGGCAGAGCCTAGTATGCCCATGTACCTGAATGTGCTGATCAGATAAGCCGCCCCACTTTCTCAGAGGTCGGGTTAGTGAGTGAGAAAGGACAGGAGTGTTCATCTACAAGGATGGAAATATTAGGGGTATTTCTCCCTATGGAAGAGAGCTCGGAGACTTGAACTCAGCCTCCTCTTCCCCACGAGCTGGCTTTTCATGCTGGTCCCTTAACAACATGTCTGTTGCAGATGGGGAAGTAACTACAGGTTAGTTATTACAGAATTATCCCGAGGTCCCTATTTCTCTGCAAAATGAGCTTCCTGGACATGGTTTCTCCTGAGATAGCTCCCAGTTACAGAATTTGAAAACAACTTGCTGTCTGACTTAAGTCATTTAGACAATAGCCTGGGGTTTGACTAAATTAAACTGTTCCCCCCTAAGCCAGCCACCTTGTGTCAACACAGCCAAGGACCCTTCCCCCGAGGGACAGCCGAGCGGTGTCTGGGATGCTGAGAAAGAGAGCAGATCTCTCCAGAGAAGGTGCTCTGTGGCTGCACGGGACTGGTCTGGAAGACAACCTTTGGGATATTTACAAATGGAAGCCGTTACTTTAGAGAAGAGGAAGAAAAGCAGTGGCTACAGGAAGAAAGGAAGAATGTAGAGCCAAAAAGCCAGCCACCGAGGCAGGCAGAGACAGCGATAATCTCGTAGGAAGGTGGCCCGGCATAGGGAAGACTATCCACGAAATGCAAGCATTAACAAAAGACACCGGTCCTCGCGTTCAGGTGGTGCAATGTGAAAATTAGAATCCTTTGAAGAGATGTGTTCGAGTGTTACAGGCAAATGAGTGTTACCTTTACCGCATTGCTTCAAAGTATCAAAATGAGCCAAGGGGCACCTCATTAAGGACATGAATCTGGACCCACAGTTCTCAGTAGGGTGCAGGGGACATGGGCAAGGTCTGGAGAGATTTCAGGTTGTCACAATAGGAGTCGGGGTGCCACTGGGATCTAGTGGGTTGAGGTCAAGGATGCTGCCTGGCATCCAGCCATGCACGGGATAACCCCCTGCAGCAAAGAATTGTCCAGTCCGAATGGCAATACCATTGAGGTTGAGAAGCCCTGGGCTAGACTGGGGCAGAGCAAAGGAAAGATGTAACATAATCGTGGTGGCTTTCTAGCTATTCACTGCCATTAGAAGCAATATTTTTAAAAATATTTTACTTGTTTTTTATTTAGAGAGAGAGAGAGCACACACGCAGGTGAGGGAAGGAGAAGGAGAGAGAGAATCCGAACAGGACTCCTTGCTGAGTGCAGAGCGTGACATGGGACTCGATCCCACGACCCTGAGATCACGACCTTTGCAGAAAACAAAAGCTGGATGTTCAACCGACTGAGACACCCAGGTGCCCCTAGAAGCATTATTTTATACGGTGCCGGGGCTCTTGAATCTCATAGCTTCTGGTAAATCTGTGAGTCCACCTTCCACAGACACAGGTTCGGCGGGTCGGCCCTCTTAAGTGCTGGTTGGCTCCCCCGAGGGGCAATACAGAACCCACCACGTACATGCATCCCATGAGTTTACAAGCTGAAACAGTTCAGTTTGGAAGATGAGAATATGTGATAACTGTTCTCCGAAAGCTTTTCCCTATAGAAAGAAGAAGCTGGAGATGGTTGAAATCAAGAAATCAAGAGTTATCTTGCTGTGCAAGCCAGACCACACGAGCCTGTCTGGCAAGTATGTAAGTTTAAAGTAATATGCGCCCTCCCCCTACGCACCGCCTGGTTGGAACGTTGGAAGGGGCCCCACATGCATATTAAATCGCTCCTCACAGAAAGATTAGACAAAACTGGTGACCCAGAGAGGCAAGGCCTAGATAGAAAAGATTAGTTAGCAATGGGAGAATGGAAAGTTCTAGATAAACTTGTTGTTCTTCTAGGACCGAAACATATTGCTCACAGGAGCTTGAAAGCACGGAAAAGCAAGAGTCCACATTCCCTAGTGAGAAATTTCTACCCCTACCCCAGCTTCTTTCTAGAAATATCCAGTGTCACTGGGTGTCCCCGTGTCTCCTTTTGTCTGCCTGCGTTCATTCACCTCCACCGGCGGCCCCCTCCCCTGATGCCAGCAGAGATTTTCAATCATCTATCTACCTGTTGCAAAAATAGAAGCCGGTTTTGGATGGGCTCGCCACATAGCAAAGACGCCGCACTCAGGAGTGCCACCTACTGGACGAAGGGAAAGGGGCAAAAAAACAGAACTCAAAAGATGAGCGGGAACGAGTGATTCTGTCCCTAACTCTGAATCCTGGTCAGAGCCATGTGCTAAGATGCTTCACTTAGGTCCAGATTTAATACAGTTTGCTCTACTTTGATTTTTTAAAATGATCTCGGATCAGAGGTAAAAACCAGTGGTACAGTACCTGACCCACCACCTAGAACAGAGATAAAAATTAGTGCTTATCCTTAAGGCCAGGTTGGGGCATTCCTGGGGCTACCTGGAGGCTGGGGGGAGGGATATTCTGAAAATTGCCCAGTGTAATTGAGGAGACTCGGGACAGAAATGGGAAGGAGTGGTCCCAGCAGTCAGGCCTGGTTCCGGTAATGAAAAGACAACTAAATTTTACCATGTATTTCTGCATAGCAGAATTTCGGATAAGATGATTTGAACCTATGGTCAACATAGACCAATTCAGGGTTTGGAGAATTAGGATTTCAGTCACCTTATTAAGGCTTCCCATTTCCAATTAGGAATCGAATTTTAAAATCTTATGCATAACTAATTTTGGAAAATGACATAGTTTGAAACCTAGCCCTTTGCAGCTCCCATTTACACCCAGTAAAGAAAACAAAGTCACTAAGTAGGTGTGTGAAATTGAAGTCTTATTCACATTTTATTGGCAGGGGGGAACTCAGGCTTTCAGCCTCTTGTATTAAATTAGGCATCATTGCAATCATTATTTGGTGAGTTCTCTCCATGTCCAAAACACTCTCCTAGGCAAATTTGCTCATTGGTGTAATCCTAGTATTGTACCATTTTGTAGACAAAGAACCTGAGGAAGCTCACAGAAGCCGAGCATCTTGTCTGAGGTCACAATGGAAGTGACTGAGCTCTCTGTAGCTATCCTGTTTTTGTCTCCTGCATATAGCGCCAGACTCCAGGACTTGAGAGGGAGGCAAAGGAATTTCTTCAGTCTTCTTAACTAACTGGAGTCATAAGTGAGTTCCCACTGGTGCTGGTGTCTGGGGAGACATGTTGGCATCACCTCAGAATTTCCTGAGAGCAGCATGGCAGGAATTCTCCAGTCTACAATAGGGAGGACCACGGAGACAAGGAGGATGTCAGAGACTATAGACCATAGCAGGAAGGAGAAACGTGGGGATAAGGATAAGATAGACCATGATCCAGGCATGGGTTTCTCTTTTCTTTCATTTTATAAGAATATGTGAGTATTGTGGTTCATATATTTGAAACCTCATTAATAAATATTAAGATGGTAAATGTCCATTTATTAAATGTTAATAACTCATCAGGTTTGTAGATTAAACCTCGTAACTCTAACAAATTAAACTAAAATAATGAGGTTGAAAGGAAAGAACAGTAGACGGAGGGGAAATGAATGTGTTCTCAAACCTCATTTTTGGTTTTCTTTCCCCCAAAGAGCACCCAGCCAGAATGAACTTCAAATATGAAGAAATACCACAAAGAATGTGTTTTCTGTTCTTACCTCCCTGCCTTATTGAAAACTCCATTCACTGTTCCTCCAGTAAGTTCCTTCCCTCAACAATCAGGCCACTGTCCCTGAGACTTGGCAAGGGCTTTTGACATAACCAACAGCAAGGGAAATGTTTTAGCGGCTCCGTTAATACGGTAACAGAGGTTTATTGTTACCAAACAGATACTTTGGGCAGAGCTGCTGAAGCTTCCACGGGCCCACCTGCTTGGCTTGGAAAGGGCCAAGTCCCAGCAAGGCGGAGCATTAGCTCTCAGGCTGGTGAGTGGGGACCACAGAGCACAGAGATTTGGAGCTGGCGAGAGCGGAGTTTGAGTCCAGATTCTCTGACAGACTCTGTGACCTGTGGTAAATTGCTTAATATTTTTAAAGCTAAGCATGAAAAAGCTTAGCATTTTACCTGGCACATAATAAGCACTCAATAAACAGCAGGGCTTTTTCCCCCTCATTTTTTAAAAAATTTGAGTTATTCTACATATAATAAATTGCATAAAAATATATTTGCCTAAATCTTCAGGGTAGACTTTGATGATTTTCTCCAGATAGAAACATCACCCAGGTCAAAATATAGAGCATTTCTAGCATCCAAGAGGGCTACATCAGGCCCCTTCTCCATTATCCCTGAGCCCCTCAGAGGAAACGACTTTCCTGACATCTATTACCAAATGTAGATTTTTGACTGTACTTAAACTTTCTAGAAACTTCATCATACGACATATACACTTTTCGTGTCTGGTTTCTTTCACTCTGCATTTTGTCTTTGTGTTATGTTTGTGTATCGCAAGATTATTTTATTTTATTGAACGGTATTCTGTTGTGTGACTACACCACAATTTATTTCTCTATTTTACTGAGGTCGGACATTCGAGATTTTTCCAGTTTGGAGCTATTGTGAACAAATCTGCTACGAGCCCTCTTGTACCATGTCATTATTTTTTATAGGCAGAGAGCATGAAATCTGCTTCCCTCATTATGGGTAGACCAAAATTGGTTCCAAAAGTATTTTTCTCTTCTGCTTTTCTCATCTATCATTTCAGTGACTATATTAAAATACAAACTTCAGCAATTCCTAATCTTTTCCATTTCTGTATCTCTCCCTATCTACTGTATTGTTTAGCTTCTGAAGAAAAGAAGTATCATAGATAACCGGAGAATCCCACAACAGTATCTGCAAAGTTTCATTTTTTTAAAGTAAATACGTAAAATGATTGGACCTAAAAATTTCACAAAAACTGTCTGCTCTTTTCTCCAGAAAGTATTTCTTTAGACTAAACTATAAGACAACGTGATCTAGGAAAAAAACAAAGATTAGCATGATATTACTCTTACTCTCAAAAGATGTCCGTATTCAGTCACAGTATTACTGGGTGGAAGGTGCTTAAGGAGAGACTCAGATAAATCCCACAGAAACTCACAGGAGGCACTCACAGGAGTCCTCTTTCCCACACAAATCATCTTACCCGGGCACAGAACCCTCTAGCAGATACCACGTCACTGATAAATGGAGTAATGTGAAACTTAAATCTGTCGACATTTATCAAGAGCCTACAAAGACACCGGGCAAGCCAGCCTGTTGCTCCTTTAAAGAATACTATGATAAAAGGCGTTCCCAAAACATGGGGCTGATCGGATATTCTCCTCCAATTTAATTGCCTGGAAAGCCATGCTTTCCATTTCAGTTTTCTCTTTAATATCAAGTAAAAAACCCTGTTTACCTGAAGTTCTTCACCTATGGCTACAGGGGAGGGACACTGCACTTTGTCCAAGTCACAGGGGAAACTGAGGCACAAAGAAATTGAATGCATTTAATCCAAATGTTTTAAATAAAAGATTTATTGGTAAAAAAAAAAAAAAGTAAGGATACTGTACAGGAAGCCAAGAAAAGTGTAGCCAAAGCTCTCTGATCTTATCTCAGACAGAAGGGCTCCCTTGGAAGCAAGCGATCAATCCCGGGCCAACATTCAGTGGAGAGGCAGACCTGCAAATACAGCAACAGTGAAGAAAGTTGGGTTTTGGGTACCGGACATTTCTCTAAATGGGTATTTTTCTACAGTTACATGTGTGTGTGTGTCAGAGGCTTTCTACTCAGAGCGTGGGCGACTCCCAGGTACAGCCCGAACACCATCTCCTCCTCCCTCGCTCTCGTGCCCTTTAAAAATCCACACCACGGCCCCCGTGTGCCTTAGGCAGGGGAGACCACCTTAAGAGAGCATTTGTCTGACATTCCAGAGGTCTAGAAATTGTGCAATAAATGTCTTTTAAATACAAATATTTATGTTTCAAGTTTTTATATTGGTAGACAACCTCAGTGTAAGTATGAAAATGAGTAGTCATAAAGATCTGGTCGTTCTCTCTAAATTGAAGAGTGTGATTCCAAGCCTCAGACAATAAAATCCCTCTCCCAGAGCAAAGCTCTTCGTTCCACCCTGTCCTTTGAAGACTTCTGCCCGGTGTGGGTGTGCGTGGGCTGCCTGCCTGCCTTCTGCCCACAGGATTTCCACTGACGTAGGTGGGAACCCAGATTCCAAATATATGACCCCAAATAGGTCAAGAAGGGAGGCCTGTCACAAAAGGGAATCTGTCTTTCACATGTCAGTGCGTGACAGCTCTCCTGAGAGAAAGTCACAGGAACTCAGATACTTGATCCTCTGCTCTCATTATTTCTACGAATAGGCCTTAATTAGGAAGGACGCTTAGTAGCACCTTCTGTGCAGTTTTTTCTATAACTGGAGTGATGACTCATCACTAGGAATACCTTTGTCATCGACATTTTACAGACAAAGAGATTAATGCGGTGTGGACAGCTCTTCAAAGCTGTGCAACCCACAGAGGCAAAGAAAATGCAAGAACACACGGAGGTCGATCTCACTTGCGTTTGGCTTGGCCTGTGTGTCCAGTGTGTCCTGAGCCCTGTGCTGGGCAGTGGGCTGGTTCCTCTCACTGACGTATCCCTGCGGTGGAGCCAAAATACCATTTCACTGGGGCGGGGGGAGGGGCGGTGATGGAGGGGATGAGTTAAGTCGTTGCCCCCCCAAAAGATGAAAGTGCCCTAAGTAAAAGAGAACATTATGCCCCTAGACTTATTTCAAGTGGACAGCTGGTTAAAAGTTGGTTGGGGAAGAGGGAGAGAAGGGAGGCAAGTTGGAAGGGTGAGCAAAGGGGAAAGCCCGCTGAAGAGCCCCGTGGGCTCGACACTGAGGAAAGGGCTCTCTGAGGGCAATGAGTGGGCCAAGTTCCCTCTCCTCACAACCAAGCCGAGCATCAGCCCTTCAAGCGGCTTTCAGGAAGGTTTATGAGGCTTTCCTGTTTGCTGTGACACCTGCCACATCACAAACATTATGATTCATTGTAGGATCGCACGGGATTCAAGCAAGCGTCCTAGGAGACGGGTAAGGATAATCCATTTTAAGGATTCAGATTTTCAGCCTGACCTGCCCATCGTGGCCCGGGTCGTGAGTGAGAGCGCAGGTCCTCTCCTGCCGCCCAGCACTGCAAGCCTGGGCGCACCCACAGACCAGGTGTGATTGGTCGGTAGAGATGCAGAGAAAGATGACATCCGGGGATCATCCGGCCTCGGCTTCAAGCATCCCCGAGGGGAGGCCACTGGGGAGGTGACCGGGGAGGCTTTGTCACCACTCCTATTTTCATCGAGTTTCTGTGGTTCGCACTGAAAATGAAAGAGCAAGCTGCCGGCATCAGATGCCCTGAAATCGACAGCGAGATAGAAGAGCGCCTCTGTCATCCTGCCAGCCAGAGGCAGCCCAGCTTTCTCCCCAGCCCGTCTTCCGCTTCGGTTACACCACTGAATGGAACCCAGGGGGAACATGTCTCCACACCCCCCAGGAAAGGTCCAAACCTGCCTCTGGAGGTGGAACAGGCACCAAGTTCCACTTAGAAAACCATCTGGGAGGAGCTGGGACCGGGATTAGCGGGTGGAGTCGCGTTCTTGGCTTTCAGAAAGGTTTACAAGACTTTTTCCCTCACATCAGGTGATCAACGTGTCATCTCTTTTCGTCAGTAAACAACGTACATTCGTGGGGTACTTCAGAGCTGACAGAGGCTTTTGATTCATTACTCCATTATGTCCTCAGAACAATGAGGAGCGGTAATCCCTGATTTTACAACTAAGAAAGCCAGGAGGTCGAATGACTGGTTTTGCATGACTTGGTCGATGAACATCAGCGTCCAAATGGGAATCGAATGGTGTTGGCTATTTTTTATTATTAAGTTTTTCAAACATAAGAGAGGTAGAGAGAATAGATCTTACTCTCTACGACCATCACCTAGCCTCAATAAGTGCTCATCTCTTCCCAGATTTGCTTTATCCATTTTTAGTTTGCTGAAGGACTTTTCCAGACATCCCATCACTTCGCCCCAAGGTTCTTGGTGTACCTCTCTTTAAAAATAAAACCACCTGTATTTTCTGACTTCAAACCCCACGCTCTGCCCACTACTCCTAACACACCCATGGAACTCACTTTGGTCATCCGTGCCTGCTGAGTTCACGCCAGACTCAGTGAGCTCTGATCTCATTTCCATTTCGGAAATTTCTGGTTTCTGGTGTTTGCAACCAAAGCAACATTCACTCGGATGGTTTGGGGCATGGTTCCCTCCTCATCCTTCACAGGTGTTCCCTCTCCTGTTCCTGACTCCAGGACTTGATGGCCCCTTAGCAGGTGAGCTGAGACAGCCAAGTTGGGGTGACTGATAAAATCAGAGCTGGGTTTCCCAGGGTTAACAGACCAAGTGCATCCTTGAGGTATTAGCAAAGTGGAGACACTTGAAGAGATTTTAAAAGAACGGATGTGGGGGCGCCTGGGTGGTGAAGAGTGTCTGACTCTTGGTTTCATCTCAGGTCACGATCTCACGGTCATGGCATCAAGCCCCACATTGGGCTCTGCACTCATGGTGGAGTCTGCCTGGGATTCTCTCTTCTTCTCCTGCCTGCTCTCTCTCTCTCTCTCTCAAATAAATAAAACCAAACAAACACGAAAACAAAAAGGACAGATGTGAAAAAAAAATTACAAACCCAGTATCGAACTATTCATCTAGCAAAAATAAGAACTTGATCCGTCCTTGCAACACATAATCTATGGTTTAGTAAGATTTGTGTATTGGATTTTTCTGGGCGCACCATGACTGTTGCAGTATTTGGAGCCTCTGAAGGACCGCCCCGGCCCCACCAGTAAAAGGAACCAAGAATTAGCAAAGCTGCTGAGTAAGAAAATGGAATTCCAGCCTGGTTCTCAGATTCAGTGAAAGACCCTAGATGTTTAGTAATTGGGAGATGGATTTTCTAAGGCAAGTGGATGGGATAAGATTCCCCTCCTCACAACTTGGCTGAGCTCCAACTCCTCGAGTGGCTTTCAGAAAGGTTTACAAGACTTTTTTCCTGTTTGCAGTGACTTCTACAAGATCCCGACACGGAGGGGGGTGTTGTCAGGGTCTCACCAGAACCAGGAGCCCCTCCTACAAGACAGGTCTTAATAGCTCCGCCTGGTGGGTTAGGACGTTCCTTCCCTGAGAGGTTTAGGGGAAAGGCATCCCAGTATATCCTGCAAATTTCTCGGGAATAGGGTCACACTCCAGTGTGAGCGGTGGCTGTTGTCACAGTGTGTAAGAAGATGGCAGGGCCTGACTTAATCCTCTCCATTCTTGAGGTGAGCTGTCTGCTCGGAAGACCGCCTCAGTGCCGCTGGCCATCCTCACTTCCCTCGGGAGCAGGGTCTAAGATGAGCCGTGTTTCACGTGGAGGCACACTCAGGGTTCTGGCCCTTGGGGGCCTCTCACCCAGGGCCCCCACCTCTGGGGCAGGGCCAATCTGGAAGCCTGGCCCCGGGGCCTCGGCCAGCCTGGCTGGAGAGCCTGCTGTAAGTCTGGGCCTGTTGGAGCCAACAGACTTTATACCCTCCAGACAATGTATACCAGACGCTGTCTTGAGGAATCTGGTCTCGAGAAGCAGTTTATTGATCTGGCAGATGATTAAAAGACAACAGAGATGAGCTCAAGTGAGGCTTTGGTTTTTCCATCCTGAAAGTGAACCTGAAATTTCCTTGGGGTATCATTAGCCCGTCGACTGCTGCAGGAGAGGCAGAGGACTCCTCAGAGCAGGCAGAGGTCACAAGAGTGTCCCGTCACTGTCTCCTGGCTCTCGCCCCTTCTCAGCAAGACACCCTGGGGAGCGACATGTTCCGCCCTGGCCGTGGGGCAGGCCAGCGCCTCATTCCAGATCGTGTCTCTGCTGAAGGAGCTCTCGTGCTGTCTGCGGTGGGGGCTCAGCTCTCCTCGCTGGTGATGGAATGAGGGAGATGCTTGTGGGACTGCCTGTAAGGTCGGAAGCCAACTCAGTAAGAAAAAAGAGGCGGAAACTGGCTTGAACGTCCCGCAGAGAGCTGAATTCTTCTAGCAAGCAGGGAAGAGGGCCGGAATTTAGGCTTACCTGGAGCTGTCATTTGAGACAGACAGACACCCCTCCTGCCAAGCCTTGGATGACCTCATGTGCCACACCGCGCAGCACTGGGACTTGGCACTGAGCAGATGTGCTATGGTCTGAGGAGAAATTACAGGGGGTTCAATGCTCAGGCCATGGATTATTTACAACCTGTTCCTAATGCGAGGGCTTTTACAGCAGTGGTTTTGTGGACAAAAGCGCATATTAAAAGGCTAATGTAATCGCTCATGTTGGCAGGGAAATACAACCAGATTGGGTTTCCGCAGGACACCTATGGCAAGGGCGCACGCTTCAGTCTGATTAGAGAGCTAAGAGCTCTCTCCTGGAACAAATTGTGCACTTCCCAGGCCAGCACTCGGAGAGCCTGAATCGCAAACGAATCCTGGCCATGAACGTCTTCAAACCAAACTTCTCTTTCCTCCTCTCACATGCTCCCTGACACCGTGTGGAATGCATCCGTGTCTGCTCTTTTATACGATACCCGGCATACCAGCTCCTGAGCTACCAAAGAGAGTGGATTCTGCTTTGGAAACTTTGGACAACAACAACTGGACCTAAAGTGCATTTCTTGCCTCAAAATTCTCTGCAAAACTTGCCTTGGTGTAAAAAACACTGCGACCCGGAAAAGTGCTCAAACGCAAGATCAAGATGGTACAGCCCTGTGGGGAACCCCCCCCCAAATGTTTTTCTGGGGCCAGGACATTTTTAAAGATAAAATGAGCCCTGTTTACCAAGCCCACCCCTAACTCCCCCTGGCAGCCCACTGTTTTCTGTCAAAGATAGTTGGAGTTACAGCTCATTAATCACCCAGACGGACCCCGCCAAGAATGCTGATAGCATCTGGGCGGCTGGGGGCAGCCTGCAGAGACAGGAGAGGATGGGTGGCGGGCAACATTCTCTCCAGCCCCGATCTGCCAGGCCAGCGGCCCAAGTAGCTTCTGTTTCTTGGTTTCGTTTCCAAAGATTGAAAGCTCGTGCTCTAACTCAGCCTCGGGTCAGCCGGGCAAGCTGACAGTGGGGTCTTCAGGACCTGAGCAGTAAGCGCACTACTGGGCCATGGAGAGCACTGGCGTGATTAAGAGCAATCAGAAGCAGTCAGCGTTCAGGACAGCCCCCGTGCTGACTTAGGCTCTGGATGGACGGGTGATTTCCGTCCTATCCTAACCTCACCAGAGCAATTCTGTTTCTGGAAATCAGCTAGACCCATTTGTGAATTAAATAGTGTACACACACACGCGCGCGCGCACGCGCACGCACACACACACACATCCTCGGAGAAAACATGTAGTGTTTTCACATAGCTGCCATAGTTTCTAAACCCAACACTGGGACAGCTAATGCAAGAAGCCGGGGCCGTATTGTTGCACCTGGGCAAAGTAAATGTATTAAAAAAAAAGATAAAAAAAGAAATCAACAGATCATGTAAAAATCTGAAGTTCTCCAGATAGAAGTTCCAACAAGCAAATTATTTGTTTCCCTCCTAAAGAGATAAATCAATATCAGGTGATCACGTTAAGACCCAACAAGAGTTTTTAAAGAGGGGAACCATAATTTGTTCACAAATATCTTTAAGGATTCTTGAGAGGCGACACTGACTGCAATTTAGAGCTGAAAATTTAGAGACCAAAGAGGAGAGGCCTACCCCACGTCCCTTGGGAAAGTCTCATTCTGTGACACTCTATTTAATACCCTTTCCATTAGCCGCCTGCAAGAGATGCTCATTTCCTTCCTCAGGCACTGACTTCAATGAAGGTAAAGTCAAATTTTGACATATGGCAGACCTTACTTCCTTTACCAGTTCTCTGTTTCCGGGAGATGGAGGGGAAGAGAGGGAGAAACCCAGACAGTGGGGGCGGGAGGTGGCGATGGGGTGCGGTGGTTCATGTGTCTGAATTTCCCTACATGGGGCAGGGTGGTGGTGGTGGGGGGGCATGATGAGGACTTGTTACCTGAAGTTAGTTGGGATGTTGTGAATATTCTGAATCACACCAGGAGGGGCTGGTGTGATTCATGGGATTTTAAAATGATCAATGAAAGAAAATATTTCAGGCATCGGTGCCATCCTCTCTCACCTGCCGGTGTAATTACCCAATCAGGAAACCATGCGACCCACGCATGGGTTGTCAGCCCAAGGAATGTGTCATCCGCTCGGCCTCATTCAATATCATTAAAAGCTTGTTTTCAAGAAAGTTCCAGAATTCAGATTATTCAAGCCCACAGAAGCTCGTTTGTAAACAGGAGCATTTACAAAAGATCTTGGGCAAAATATTAAGATAGAAAAAGCTGCTTCCTGAGATTGTGCAAGTGTCTCGCAGACAAGCCACAGTAGCACGGGGAGGTAGTCATTCAACTGGCATGATTCTAGAACCCTCCCCACTCTCCAGTTATCCCACGCCTGAAGTCCAAAGAAGGTCAAACTAGCAGGAGTTGTAAAAAAAAAAAAAAAAAAAAAAAAAAAGAATAAGGAGTTGTAAACAAGAGTTTTCAAATGAACAGGCACACAGAAAGCCTCAAAGGGATGAGTGGGGCTTTTACCAAGGGTTTTAGACAAGTAACTTTCATCAGCGTTAATGTGAGCTGTCCTACCTAAACCCAGCTCTTAAGCAAGTTGAGTAAATACTCTTGAAGGTATGAAACAAAGTCTTCTCTCTCTACAGTCGGGGAAAAAAAAAAAAAAAAGGGAAGGAAGAAAAATTTAACAGCAGGGTCCAGACATGCCACAAGACTCTCTCCATAAATAAAAGGATTTATTTAAAAGATAAGGTGAACTCCGGGCCCCTATAATAGTCCCTCTCTGTGAGATCAACACTACGGCATTTGTAGAAAATAAAACTCTCAGCGAAGCCAAGACTTTTCTTGTCAAAACAAGGGGATTATTTTCTAGCAACCCAGTTCAGTCCTTTTGACCTTGCCTGCCCTTAAGGTAAATGAGACAATAAAAGAGCGAGCAAGGAATCAAATCAGATAGCTATCTGTGTCGGGAGAATGAGAGAGGTATTTAGATCTTTGGAGAAAACTCCCCTCCATCCAGAGGCTTTTAGGGAAAAGGCACATTCTCCATTGCTTCCTACTGTATTGGAAAGACAGAAACAGCTTACTTGGAATGGGGTTTTGTTTTTATTTCGGACCTAGAGGCAGTGGCTGCTAAGTCAGAGGTGATCCTCACTCCCATGGCCATGCACTAGCTGGGGACATAGCCATGGAGTGCCTTGGTGGGGGAAGGGGAGGAGAGGGGATGGGGGAGAGATTGTGCGGGGAACACACTGCCATTCCTTTTTCAGATGTGCTGGCAAGAGGGGCTCTGGCTGGCCTTGTAAAAGCAGCTCCAGAGCAAATCATTAGCACATCTAACCTCAATATTTTGAAATCCAGAAACAACATTGAGTCATGCTGGTCGTACTGTAAAGTTTTATTGCGTTTTTTTAAACAGAGTCAAAAACAAGCTGGGGATCGTGTGAATTATCTCTTTACATGTGTCAAGCCCAGGAATTTGGCACATGGATCGCAATGATGGAATGGAGCAGGGAAGCCACCGCGAATATGTCATTAGAGAAAAATTGCCTGGGGCCCCGCGATGTAGGGCACTTCATCAGGCGGGTTTTCTCATTGTCTGAACCACATACCTGGCATGGAGTCTGAACTCAGAGAAACCAGGGCTATAAATAACCTTCGTCCCATACTAAAAATAGAGACTCCTTTAAGGCAAAAGAATCCACAGGGGAAAAAGTATTGACTGCTGCTGACATTAATTCCTGTCTTCCAGTATGTGTGTCCTTCTGGCTATGCTCTTCACAAGACTGCAACGTTGGGGATCTTAGAATTTTCAGGAAAAAAAATTGAAGGAAGTAAGGATTCTTCTCTGGGAAAAGCTCTGGTATGCATCCATGATGAAAACAACCCATCAACATTTCCTAGATGCTTTCCTGAATCTCCAGGTCCACCTTCTCTGGAAACAGTTCCCCAAAATCACCTGTCACGTCAACTTTGTAAAAATGCTGTTTTCCGGAGGGTCCGGGAATGACTTCTTAGCCTATAGCATCCAATGCCGCAAGAGCAGACAATGTTCCAAGGTTCCCAGGTGCTCAAGGGGACCTAATGAAACTGATCATAATCCAATCTCATACCTTGCATAACGAGGAACACTAAACAGATGAGAAAATACAATAAAGGATTTCAGAAGACAAAAAAGTAGATGCGCAGAGCCAGGTACTAAAATAGATTATAAAGCTACAGGAGTTACACAGATATGGCTTTAGAACCAGAACGGGCAAAGAAATCAATGTTTAGAAAGTGTAGGACAGACCTCAAAATTCAATACTATATGATAAAGCTACATTTGGTGGGAAACACATAGGTGATTATTAAGTTGTTCAGGTATAATTGGTTAACACTTTAGCAAATAGTAAGTTAGAAATTTACCCCCATGGTTTATACCAAAAGTAATCCCAAATGGATTTAAGAATTAAGTATTTAATATAAAATCAGTAAAAAAAAGAAAATATACCTGACTGATTATAGAGTTGTTTTATGTGAAGGGAAGGATTTTTTAAAGCATGACACAAGAGGCAGAAACCATAGGAAAAAAGGAGCAATAGATGTAAAGCAAAACACATATACAGAGAGAATAATGGATGAAAGACATGAATAAGGTATCCATAAAACAAGAACACACAGCCATGGTGTGAATATGGCAGCACTCGGCTGGCTGGCCCAACACCATTTGTGAAATTCTTCTTCCTTGTTCGTTTCCACCCTAAAAACTGAAAAAAAACCTCAATACTCACTTTCCACACCTGCAGACGGGTGCCCATGTGACGTGCATTTGCAAAAGAACTGTAAGAAGAGGTTTGCATTCTTTGTTAGGCAATTCATGATCTCTATTTCTGTAGGGTTACCTACTGGAGATGTACTTTGTTTCAGTTTTGCTGGATGAGTAAGTTCTAGAGCTCTGCTGTACAACATCTTGCCTAGAGTTAACCGTAAAGAATTGTATACTTTGAAATGTGTTAAGTGGCTAGGTCTCATGTTGTTAAGTGCTCTTACCACAAACAAAAGAAGACACAAACAAGTGAAAAGTACAAAGGAACTCCAGGAAACTCTGGGAAGTGCTGGATATGCCTGTCTGGATCGTGGGAATGGTATCAGTGTGCACACATATATCCAAATTCAGCAAGTTGTACATGTCATATATGTACAGTTCTTTGTGTAGCAATTATGCCTCACTAAAGCTGTTTCAAAAATAAATAAAAGTTATGTATAGGATGTTTCAAAAAAACTTCAAATAAAAGCTTGCTACCACTTCTTCATTCCTTCCCATCTTGAATGAGGGTGTGAAGCCTGGAGCAGTGGCAGCCATATTGTGACTTTGAGAGAAGATTAAGGGGTCACAGAGGCTTTAGCTTCAACATGGTTGGCCCTCACAACTGCAAGTCTCTGGTTATAGAATGGAAACAAAACCCCATTTGTCTAAGGTAACTTAAATCTGTATTACTTTGTAGGAAATGCATCCCTAAGTGATTGAATGTAACAATTGTTAGAGAGCATCACACAAGCACACAATATCCACCCAAACCCTTAATTTCCAAAAGAAAAGGTGGGGGAGAAGAGTATGCATTCAGAAGATATTGAGCAGAATAACATTTTTATTTTATTTTTCAATAATTGTGCTATTTAGAATAAGATTTAAATTCCAGAAATATCATTAACTTATAAACAGCCATGCTTGAACATTCATAATGAATCTTTTACTAAGCCTCTAAAAAGCCCTTGGAATGACCTATTCTGTTAGCAAATTAGCAAAAAGTAATAAAGACATATTATCAAATGTGCATTTAAAAACGTCCATTTGAACATTTTATTGTCAAAATCAAAAAGGAGGTGTCAAAACACAGCTGTCTGAATATGAGAGCTTGATTAACGAATAACTGCAAATCTATAAAATAAAATAAAACGTGACCATTACCAAGCAGGTTGTAGAAGAATATTCAGTCATATAGAAAAATTGATGTTATGTAATTAAGTGAAAATTGCAAGACAGAATACACAGTACCTGTTCCTTTTTCTTGCTGAAGACGGATGAGCAAAATCCACAGCTTTCTCTTCGCCCACTCAGCCCTTGCTGTCCCCAGGACCAGGCCACTGCTCTTCCCCTGTTGTTGGCTTCCATGGAGGACTCTTAAAATCCTTACTTTTCTGTTCACCAACCTCCTCTCTCTTCACCCCTCCACCAAGAACCCAGACAAATTTACTCTGTATCCAATTATCTGTGTTCCTTCAATCTATTTTGTGTTTGATAACATAACAAGAAGCTGTCATGATTGGGTGTTTTTCTCTTCCCTTTTGGGGTCATATTATCAGTAGAAAATAACCTGGTTTATCCCAAATTTGGCTCAAATGCCAGAGACATGACAGTGGTGCTCCCTCATGAAACCTCTAGACAGATTCAGGTCTAAGATTTGGGGTTGGTCTCAAGTGTGAAGGGTGGACCAAGTCAGTGCCTGGACACCAAGGGCAATTATGATGGAATTGGGATAGGAATATGGCAAGTCATGACATACTCACTCCCCTCAACCCTATTTCTACCATCACTCCTTTTAAGGTAATGCTTTTGGATATGCTGGTGGAGAAAAGTCTCATTGCCTCATCGAGGGAGCCCTAAGACCTCTAGGACAATATTGCTTTTTCTTCTAGTGAAAAAGTTCATACATTGCTGGGAGAACATGCTGGTGCAAACCTGTCCCTCCTCTGTGCTGACCAGCTTCTTCCTCTCTCCACCTGCCTCTCTACCCAGACTCCTTCCCTCTTGAAAGTTCCCAACCATCACATCAACTATTCATTGTTGAGGGTGCTGGCCTTGTGAAGACCCCACTCTTGCCATCAGACTCACACATGTCCCACTCACCCTACACTTACATGCAAAGTCCCCACTGTCATTGCCATGGTTTATTTTGGAGATCGTGCACCAACCTCACAGCAGATGGAAATAAAGGAGATTTTCAGAAATGAAGAAGAGCAAGATGGAAAAAAGAAGAACCATATAGGGGGCTGAGGGCTTCTAGAATTCTCCAGATGCTCCACTGAGAGGTAGCAGTTGTGCTATCAAGGATTTCATAAAAATGGGCTCTAGTCACTGAGAGACACTCAAATGTTCACCATTCCTAGGACTTCTCAGGTTTGCAGGGTCTATGTAGAGCGCCACAGTCACCCAGGCTGACCAAGGACAGAGTTCTGAACCTGCAGCAGAACTGCCTGCCCAGAGCGGGAGAGACAGGGAGCAGAGGAAAGCCATGTTCCCATCATCCCACTTTCTTCTCAAAGGCTGCCTACAGACCCACACCTTGAGACCCACTTCTGTTCTCCGACTCATGGGCCAGTGGCTGGCTGTTGGGGCACCAGCCCAGGGTGCACCCGAGGGCACAGCAGGTTCTGCCAACAATCCTCAGTCTTCCCTGCACCCGGCTGCACCATGGAAGGACTCCTGAGAGCCATGTCCTGAGTACAGGCTCAGGAAAGGTGGGGGCCCATTCCTTTGGCCTTCATCTAGCGTCTACTATTTAGGGACATGGCGCTGAGGTACAGAGATGAGTAAGATGCCCTCAAGAGAATAGCAGAGCACAGTGTGCCCAGCTGCCACCTCATGGCTCTCTGGTGACACTAGCCCTTCTCATGGAGGAGGACACTGCGGTGCAGAGCCACCAAACGGGCGCCTCTTGTGTTCAGACAGCTGACCCTGAATTCTTTCCGTTCCTTCCCCATGTCAGCTTTCCATTAAGGAACATCAGTGGCAGAAGTGGGAAACACCACAAAGAATCACTAAACCTGTTTTTGATCTCCTCTCACATCGCTTTTTTTTTTTTAAAGACCTCATTAGAAACTCGTTAAAACCCACCTCATCTCCCCCTGTCCCTGCACATTTTGGTCCTGCTGAATCCCCGTCTTCTGTCATTCATACGCTTGCACCTTCGTCCCTGCAGTAGCTCCAAAAAACAGGTTCTTGGATCGTTTCTAATTTTTGCTGGGTCTGATCAAGTTGAGTCAAAGATATACATTTGTGTGTGTGTGTGTGATCTAGAAAGCAAAATATAGAAAGTCTAGAAGAGCGTTTTCAAAAATAAATTCTGTGGCAACGTAGGGTGCCCTGGAAGTTTGTGGGGTTATCCAGGGCCAGCTTTTGTCTACAAAGTGCAGAGCAGAGGCTCATGGACTGTTGGGAATGCACTTCTGTGTGTTATGTGTGTGCCTAAGCACTCCCCCAGCAATAGTCAACACATGCACATGGCCTGCACGAGACTGAAGGCCAAAACTCCTATTATTTCTGTATTTCACAATTAAATGTATGTATGGAAATGTGGCAGATTGAATAACACAGATAAAGACAGAGAGAGGTCACCAGCACCCAGGAATGCTCTCTCTCTCTCACCCAAGGCTCTGCAGTAGCCAGGGCACGCTGACCAGAGGGGGGGTCATCTTGATTTCTTTGAGTGGCCTTAGAAAGAAAGGACACTACTCTGCTCTTATCATATGCTTGAAATACTAGGAAATTCCAGAGCCTTTGTGTTGTGCCCTGTTGGGAAAGTAGCCATTAATTTTCTACCTCACACAGAAATGATTTTACCCAGAGGTATCACACTGATACCTCTTTCCTTATCTTTGCGCCTATAAATGTGGGATTCATACTTATGCTGAAAAATACTCCTGTTGTCAATGAGAGAACACAGAGAAAGCCTAGAGGATGAGAACACAAGCTTCAGCAAATTAAAGAAATTAAGGAAAGTGTTTAGAGAGTACAAGTAGTCTAATTAGAATGAACCCTACTTCCCTTTGCCTCTAAGGCAATCTGGAGTCTTGGTCACTGGGTTTGCCAAGTGAAATGTTTTTTTTTCTGCTCCGCTATTGACCCAGCAAGTTACATGGTGTCGTTTTATTGAAAAAACATGTGCAAAATGTCTCCAGAGCAGCAACAGGAATGAGACTAGCTGCTCTGCTCTCTTTAAAACAACCAGCACTGGGGAGTGCGTGCTGGTTAACTGACGAAAGGACCAGCATTCCAGGCTCCCGGAGCATCAGTTTTCAAAGCAGCGAACAATGGTCATAAATCTTTGCAATGAGCCAAGTACAGTACTTAGCCTGACTTACCCTCATGGTGTGTGTGTGTGTGTGTGTGTGTGTGTGTGTGTGTGTGTGTGTTTATGAGTGTCTTGTTTTTGTTCCCTAGTCCTGGGACCCATCTCCATTTCTGTACTTGTTTTGTTTATAATTCTAAAATGCAAATTGTGACTTACTGCCTGGGAACACTAAAGTCCTTCCTCGCAAACAGTGGGGAAACAGAAAACTCACAGATTTCCCACAAAAGTGGCTTTCCACTCCTGTGAGATACAAGGATTTTCATAACAGGTTCGCAGAAAATAAAATGCTTTTTTTTTTTCCTTTGGAAAGAGCAATAGGAGACTCGGAGATCCACCTGAAGTAATAGAAGAAAAGGGGCTTAGAGGTCTCTTTACTGACTTTAAATAACAAAACAAAACAAAACCTTAAAAACAATGCCTCTTGAATTTTAACAGAATTTTATAGAATTTTATGGAACTTTCTATAAGATACACACAGTCATGGTATCTTTGATTACATAAAAATGTTGATTATTCCATGGATATGTCCCTTTTTCCATAAAACAGGTTAGAGACCATTTTTAAACAGGATTTCCTTCCTAAATAGTTCTCATAGAAAGCTGGTACAAGAGTTACGTCAGGAGAGGACATGTATTAGGAAGAGATGGAAAGTTCCCAGCACTTGCTATCTTTCTCTGCACTCCTTAGAAATCTCTGGCTGGCACATTTATTAGTTTAGCTATGGTTGGACACAAAAATCCAACTTTTATTCTGGAAACATGAAGATGTTCTCCTGGGCACTGGGGATCGATAGCATTTGTCCATCACTCTAAGACAGGCCCTTCTGTCCAAGAGAACTTCCTCCTGCAATGCTCGGCTCTGTGTGTCTCCCGTAATCATCGATAGCAAATGCCTCATACACCCACATCACTTTTCAGGGTATCTGAAAACAATAGTTTGGTTGACTTCTAATGAGGACTAAGAAAACATTGGTCAGGAAGTTGAGTCCTTAATAAATGCCACCAAAGGCCCTACCTTTCTCTGTGTGAAGTAATCAGAGTTCTTTTGTACTTCAAACCTCTGTACCACTCCAGCTGGGGGCCTCCAATTCACAATACTGGTCTCCTCTTTAAAGTTAAATCACAGAAGACCCGTGTTGAAATGCAAATACTTCATTGGAGAGGGACCAAGTCCCGTGAACCATGATTAAAAGAACAGAGAATGAGCATTGGAGGAAGGGAAGAGGTATTCAAATGTCAATAGAGTTTAGGCATAGATAAAGATTGGAAGAATGTGTTTCTGCCAAGGCTTGTGGGTCTGGGCGGGATGTTATGGAAAAGGTGGCCTAGGACAGCAAGCAGATGCTGGACCCTTCCAGGTCCGTGGGGATGGAATGAGGATGCTATGGAGGAGGAGGTGGTGGCGAAAGTCCACTACTAGATAATTCTACTTGGGGCAAGCTCTGTGCTGCCCAGATAAGGATATTGTCTTTGAGATTCTCATCAACCATGATTGTCTATCTCCAGACTTAGTGACATCTTTTTTTTAAAGATTTTATTTATTTATTTGACAGACAGAGATCACAAGTAGGCAGAGAGGCAGGCAGAGAGAGAGAGAGAGGAGGAAGCAGGCTCCCTGCTGAGCAGAGAGCCCGATGCAGGGCTCGATCCCAGGACCCTGAGACCATGACCTGAGCCGAAAGCAGAGGCTTTAACCCACTGAGTCACCCAGGCACCCCTCCCAGCATTCTTTATACCAGCATCCATCACAAATATGGTGGTCAGATTTCTGAGCCTCCACTCCAGAGAACACAAGAGAGCAAAGGAAATGAAATTAATAAATGTAGCACCTGTCAACTCCTTGTCCAAGTTTATTTCAAATTAATGGATTCCTCTAGAAATGTGTATTACTATAAAACATTTGGAGGAAAACAGCTGAGATAAAATGACTTCATGTATCTAGGAAAACAATGTTCCTAATGAGGAGTCAAAATCTACCCATTTCAAAGAGCATATTGACATGAGAACATCAAATATTTAAAATTATGCCTTCCAAAGGAAAATAAGGAAATGACACAAAAGTAAGCTTTCTGTGTGTTTTTCATGGGGACATTGTATTATTAGGATTTTGAGTAAGTCTGAGTTTCTCTTTGAAATAATAGAACCCATGATGAAGATGTGTTAAGTTCAGCACATTTATCTGTCCATTGGTGAAATAGTTCCTTGAGAAATGAGATGACAAGTGTATTTTCTCTTTCAAAAAATCTATTTCTGGCCTTTTTCAGTTAGTATATAATTGGCAATGAAATATTTTCTACACATTGAAACAGACACCTCGGGTTCTTATTTATAACCCACTTGGGCAGGAGAGTACCTGGTAGTGGAAGGACTCCAGCTTCCTTGGAAATGCAGAAATGAACCAGGATCTGCCAAGTTAGAAGTGTTTTGACAGCTATCTAATGTGGGGATTCTTAAGGCAAGTCTACATGGAGGCTTGGGGGTGAATTCCCTGTACGTATATGCATGTACGTATATACATTGTCCCGGGGCCATGGTTTTCATCAGATTCTGAGGAGACAACTCCAAAAAGGTTAAGAAGCTTTGGTGTAAAGTAAAATAAAAGTGAAAGAGTCAGTAAGAAACAGAAGCATATTTTGGAAAGAACAAATATTGTGGAATTGAATAATTACAGTAGAGGAAGGATTTGTTTACTCCAACATTTTCTTGGGGACGTGGCGCCGAAGTCTGGAGAAGGGCAAAGGCGGAGTAGCCTCATTCCTATGAAGTGAAGGCAGCCACCAAGCAATCTTCATGTCCCCAAAGGCAAGGTGTACTTTTAGGATTTTACAAATGTATGACAGCATAAAAAGTCTAGACTCCTTGTGTCCAGACACCGAGATGGAAGAGGTCAGGAGGAGGAGAACATATGAGGAGCAGATCCAGTGTCAGGAAGAACAGGCTTGGAAGGACTCAGACCCTCACTACTTTATACTCGAAGTCTGAAATTAGGTGATGGAAGAGAATATATCCCAAACAAAATGAACCCTTTGTAATTGTGTGGGTTCCATTTCTGCAAGAGATTGTCATCTGGTCTACAAGCATTGAAGTTAATGTCTTTCAACATCAGCGTGGTCAAAATTCAGGACTGAAGTTCGTAACACAAGTCACAAACTTACCACACACCTACATACACATAAAACCCAGGTAGAAGAGAAAGAGTGTATTAGGGTTCTCCAGGGAAACAGAATTAATAGGAGCTGTCTAAAAAATAAGGAATTGGTTTATGCAGTTACGGAGGCTTAGTCCCAAGATCTGCAGTCAACAACCTGGAGACCCAGGAGAGCCTAAGGCATAAGTTCTAGTCCAAAGACCAGCAGGCCTGGGGCCCAAGAACTGATGTTTTAAGTCTGAAGGCAGGAAAAGACTGATGTCCTGACTCAAGGTGGTTGGGCAATAGGAGTTCTCTCTTCTGTTCTAGTCAGGTCTTCAATGTGGATAAAGTCCACCCACACCAGGGAGGGGCATCTGCTATGCTCAGTCCACCAGTTCAAATGTTAACCACATCCAGAAATGTGCTCACACCCAGAATAATGTTTGATCAAGTGCCTGGGTACACCATGGCCCAGCCAAGTTGACACATAAAATCAACCATCACAAAAAGCCTGGCTCTTTTTAATAGACATATCAGTTCCTACACATCTGAAAGCCTATTATCCTCTTCAAATCTGCCAATTCAATAAACTTTACAGTTCTGATCATATTGGCTGGTCTTCCCTGAGCACTTACTACATGCCGAAAGTATCTGGACACATCACATGGATTGACTCACTTGATCCTCCCCACAACTCTATAGAGATTATTCTACTTTTCTCCCCATCGTACGGATGAGGAAACTGAAGCACAGAGAGCCAACACTTGTGCGAGAAGCAAGAAAAGGAGCTGGGTTTCAAATCAAAGACTGTCTTGGTCTTGGTCCCAGCGCTATCCTCCCAAACTGTCTCTCATCCTGTCTCGTGCATTTACTCTGATCTATAATGTTTCCATAGCTCAAAATACCTTAATGCTTTTGTAACTTCTTCCTGCCTACATATACTACTTTGAAATTGACTTCCCCTAAAGATATATATGGATGCATAAAAAATGAGAAAATATAATAAATTATATAAATAAAAAACATAAAATCTTTAAATATATATTTATGTATATTTTAAAGCCAAATTTAATTTGATATCATGTGAACTCAGATAAGAGCCTGAGCATCAGGAGGCAAAATCATGGAGACATTACAGCTCATCTGTCGTAGGTAATAGCAAACACTTTCACCAGTAGTAGATATCAAAAGACAGTGGCATGATATCTTCAAAGTGCTGGAGAAAGTAACCATCAGTAATACCAGGATGAGAGATCTTCAGTCCCGAGGGCCAGATAAAGTCGTTTTCAAATATTAAAGTTTAGAAAGTTGACTACCTACAGAACCTTCCTGAATTTTTAAGGAATATAATTATTAGCAAGAGAAGTGTTTGTAAATATGTTGGTATAGAAAACTGCTGTGAGCTAAATATCCATAATTGATTGTATTATGCTTTTAAAGAGGTGGCTCGGAAATTCCAGATGGCAATAACATGAAGATCAGGGGACAAGATGGAAAGTATGCAAAGCAAGCCAACCTACTAACAGCCCTTGTGTTTGGAGGAGGACAGAGGTACTGGTAAACTTTAGATATCATTATGGAAATAGAAAATAAAATATATACATTAAAACCAAATTTTGCCTAAAGAGGAAAGCTATAAGTTGTACTATTCCAGCAAACATAGAGGGCAGAAAAGTAGATCCTGACCATCACCACCCCCACTACCACCAAAAAGCTTTAACAATTCAACAGCTATCAGGAAAATAAAAAAAAATTTAAAAAGCCAAAGAAAAGAACATGGTACAAGAAAGGTGGCAGGAAGTAGCCCAAATGCATTGATAAATATAATACATGTAAAATAATTATCTTCACCTATTATAATATGCTGCTTTTAAAAGAGTAAACGTCAGAAGAAAGCTTAAAAATAAAAGAATGTTTTTAATTCATGGATTTCAAGGCTCTGTATTGCTTCAGTCAGCAAGTCTGCAAACTACTAATGAACCACATGAAGTATTTACTGGAAATACAGATTCCTGGGCCCTGGGCCAGAAATGTTGATTCAGCAGGCCTGGTTTCTAAACCCAATTATCTGGATGTTTAACCAGTTAGCGAATTGTTTCTGATGAAGGTGATCAGAATACGAAACTGTAGAACATCAGACTCCTCAGACTTCAGTCTTGCCATCAAAACCTTCCACCATCATCAGATAATCCTACTTCTCTCAGCTTATTTTTCGCTGCTCCCCCAACAAATGGTATTTTTCCTTTCCCCGTCCCCACCATGCTCGTTTTGACCCGTCTAGGAGCTTCCTGCTGACCCTTACAGAATTTGGCATGGTGAGCTGAATCGTTAGGCTGTATCATTTTCTGGCTTAGGAAGACATCCAAGAACGCGTGGAAAAAGTAAATGAGATGAAACTGGAGATAAAACAGCACCAAAAAGGGGGCGCCTGGGTGGCTCAGTGGGTTAAGCGTCCGACTCTCGCTTCCGACTCTCGCTTTCTGGTCGGGTCGTGATGTTAGGACGGTAAGATGGAGCCCAGAGTCAGGCTCTGTGCTTGGCTCCGAGTCTGCTTGAGACACTCTCTCCCTTTCCCTCTGCCCCTCCCACTCCTGCTCTCTCTCTCAAATAAGTTAATAAATCTTTCAAAAATTAAAACAAAACAGCACTAAAAAGAAGAGGAAGAGGAGGACAGAGGACCAAAAGAGGCAGAGACAGCCCAAGGGAGACAAGAAGAGAGAGAAGAACACAGCGGAGAGGGAGAGCAGAGAGCAAGGAAGCCTGACTTCTCTGTCTGGTTGCTTCCCAGGCTCCAAATCTCTGGGGTTAGGCCCAGGGTGCTCCACGGCCATTGTTTCTGCAGACGAAATTCTGACAAAATAATCCAAAAGCGCTGAGCTCTGCTTGCAAAGTCCTTAGGGGTTTATTAGACTTGACTTTCCTCAGACGTTGAAGAAAGTCTTCAGCTGAAGTCCATTAAGCAAATTGAAAAGCAGGAAAAAAATAAACATAGATGGATGGAGATAGCAGTTTTACGAGGCAAAGGGAGCAGTTGGTTCTGACAAAGCTCCTGGACTTACTTATGCTCTTGGAGTCCCGTCCCTTAAAACTCTGAAGATATTGCTCCCACCCCAACGACACCCTGCTGGCTGTCATAAAAGAAAGCTAATAGAATTTTTTCCCCCACGAAGACAAAGACTGGTACAAACTCAAGTAAAAATATTATCCATATTGTTCCTCTGTACAGTTCCTGACACCAAACCATTTGTCCTTTTGTCTCCGAGCAGGGTCCTAAGAAAAAAGCTCCAGTACTGCTGAATATGTATTTTTACGGGTTATGCACTGCACGTGCCTTTGGCCCTAAAAGGAAACCAAACCACATTAATATACATTTCCCCCCATAGAGACTTGTGTGGCAGAGAATCACTTCAAATTCATACCTTCTTGGGATTATCGATGGTATCTGAAAAACAAGACATTTTAGAGTGTTCCAGATCTTTAATAACTCAAGTCCAAAAAAGAAAGAAAAAAAGATTTGTTGCACAAACCTGACATACAAAGTGTCGTGCCTGGGCCTCTGACACACGCAAAGAAGTTGAACGAAAAATCTGTCTTCAGCTCATCTTCCTTGCCTGATTTCGTGAACTTATTTTAGACCCAAAAAAATAAAGGCACTCTTGGACTTTGTCTCCACGGCAAGGAATATTCCCTCGGGGCAATGACTCTCTGCGCTCTCTGCATATTTTCCTCAGGGGCGGGGGCAAAGCCAGCATTTGATTTTCCATTTCACATTCTGTGGCCGCTTCAGACAGCTGAGCGCTTCCTCACCTTGCCCTGAGGTTATGGAAACAGAGCCTGGTGCCAGCCCCACTCTCTCGCAGAGTCACAGGCCACCGACCCCTGGTTTCTGTCCAGGACCCAGGGCGCCAGGACGTGGAGTCGTGACGCCTATATGCAAATTGAGTCCTTGCGTTTTTCTAAGCCAAGTAAATTCAGTGCCTCAAAACATTCTCACATATAAAAAACTCAGGTTTTCCAAATACTACAAAATTCTGGACTTCCAACTGTCTCCTTTGCTTTCTCTTGAACGTGGATTTGCGTCGTCATAGACATCATCTATTTCCAAGCAAATAAAGAGGGATGTGAAACAAACCTGAGCCATCAAAATCTCTCAAAAGGGAAAAGCATTGTTTGGCAAAAATGTCACAGTACTTTTTTAAGTGGGGGAAAGAATGAAGTTGCACTAATATTTTAA
Source organism: Lontra canadensis (assembly GCF_010015895.1). Taxonomy (NCBI): domain Eukaryota; kingdom Metazoa; phylum Chordata; class Mammalia; order Carnivora; family Mustelidae; genus Lontra; species Lontra canadensis. Next base: position 1,721,255 of record NW_022631179.1, read on the forward strand.
CAGATGAAAGCATAGTTTCATCTTTTATAGCAATTAGTTATAAAGAAGAGTGTCTTGGAAACATAAAGGACCAGATTCTCCCTTGGCCCAAGTAAGTATCTTCAATTAACCTCCTAAAAGAGCCTGTAATAATCCCAAAGCTAGTTGCTGATCTCTTGACGCCAAAATCCAAATTAAATCTAATTATCCTTTCTAGTAGGACACAGGAAAGGCATGCCAGTTTAAATCCACAGAAACCCCAAACCTCATTTTTACCAATCGTTTTAACATTTTTCTCCCCTGAAATCTTTTACAAGAGCTGCCTTCAAGACAAACTGGACCTATTTAGAACTTCTCTCTTGCCTTTCTTCTCCCACCAGTTGCTGGATATGCTAAAGACCAGGAAAAAAATGCATGGATTGCACAGAAACTGGAGAAGGGAAGTTCAAAGTCTCCACAAACCAGGTTACCAGTCAAAGGAAAAATATAGAAAATAAAATAAATAAGAGTTTCCCCAAATCCCCAAAAGAAATGAGAAATAATAACCCCCTAGAAGTGCCCGTGATTTTTAACATCCGTGGGATGCTTGGTTGAGTTAATATCAAATATTATTACCACATCTGGGTTAGCAAGTGGAATTTCCATGCAATCTTGGATCCCCAACTCTTCCTTTGCAACCACAAACTCTACCGTGAAAATCTCTCCAGATTTGCAACCAGCGTTATCTTTTTGTCAAAACAGCAAGACATATAAGGCAAAGTGTAAAATCCTGGGCCCTGTGCGTATGGGGAGTAGCTGGAAATGAAGATCCGGGTAGGTGGGGGGCGTCATGGAATCGGGCTTATGACCCACCGCTTCCTGAACAGACTTGGAGGGGGCAGGGAGAGGGCCTTCTGAGCACTCAGGGGCTTGGGAGGGGCTGGGAGCTCTGACTAAGAGAGGGGAAAAGAAAGGACAGCTTTGAGAGTCAGAATGCCTTAATCAAGATTAGCCACTGGGAACAGAAGTACACTTGTCCATTGGCTTGTGTAAAAGGTAGTGGACTATGGCAGCTGGGGGTCATTCTTGTTTAGAATTCTGCAACATGATTGCTATATTCAGGAAAGCACCGGAGCCCTGCCAACGTATTCTGCAGTGAGATGGGCTGGTTTGGGGAGGGTTGTGTCCCTGGGTTAAGCGGTAATTGCTTTTCATTTTTAAGCTGAACTTCCATCGATATGTCCTAATAACTCAATATTTATTAAGTTCTCACTAGGTGCCAAGCACCTGGAGACTCTTTCTTATGGCAAGTCACTTAATCACAAATATTCATTCCATAAGCATTTAATGGATGCTTCCTTGGACCCAAACTTTGTGCTCCGTTTTAAAATGCAACTTCAGGATTCAGCCTTTTTCCCCCTTTTTTCTTTTCTTTTCTTTTTCCTTTTTTTTTTTTTTAAAGTCAAGGTGTATTTGGCACACAGGATTATATTGGTTTCAGGTGCACAAAACGATGATTTCATATTTATGTTTATTGCCAAATGATGTCCACAATAAGTCTAGTTAATATCTGTCACTACACATAGTTACAGAATTTTTTTCTCGTAACGAGAGCTTTTAAGATCTACTCTCTTAGGAACTTTAAAATAGGCAATACGGTATTACTAACTATGGTCACCGGGCTGCACATTACATCTCTTTGACTTCCTTGTTTTATAGGTAAGTTTTTGCCTTTTGATCCCCTTCACCCATTTGCTACCCCCCCCCACCACCAACACACTCTACCTGTGGCAACCACCAATCTCTTCTCTGTATCTATGAACTTTTTTTTTTTTTTAAAGATTCCACATATAAGTAAAACCATCAAGTACTGCCTTTCTCTGTCCGACTTGTTTCACCCAAGATAATGCCCTCAAGATCCATCCATGTTGGTACCAATGGCAAGATTTCATTCTCTGCTACGGCTGCAGAATATTTCAGTGTCTATACATCGCACATTTTCTTCATCCATTGATCCATCAATGGACACCTAGATTGTTTCCATGTCCTGGCTACGGTAAATAAGGCTGCAGTGAACATGGGGGCGTGTCTATCTTCTCAAGGGAGTATTTTCATTTTCTTTAGATAAATACCCTGCAGTGGAATTTTGAAATCATATGGAATTCCCATTTTAATTCCTTGAGGAACCTGAGGGATCTCCATACTCTTTTCCATAGTGGCTGTAGCAGTCTGCATTTCCACCAACAGGGCACGAGGGTTTTTTCCTCTTCTCTACAACCCCATCGACACTTGTTATTTCTTGTCTTTTCGATAATAACCATTCTAACACGAATGAAGTTACATCACACTGTGATTTTTTTTTTCGCATTTCCCTGGTGATAAGGGTGGTATGGTACATCTTTTCATGTACCTGTTGGCCATCTGTATGTTTTCAATGGAAAAATGCCTGTTCAGATCCTCTGCCCATTTTTTTTTTTTACTGGATTGTTTGATGTTGTGCTATTGAGTTGTATGAGATTTTTATACATCTTATATATTAGCCCCTAAACAGATATATGATTGGCAAATATTTTCTCCAATTTGGTAAGTTGCCTTTTCATTTTTTAGATGGTGTCCTCAACTTTTTAATCTGTAAAAAAAGGTACTGTACAACATTTCTAGGGTTTCTTCCTGTTTAAAAAAAACTCATTTTGATTGGTTTTATTATTTGTTTATAAATAGTTTGTCTTTCATTTATAAACTTCAAGAATCCAGATTCGTTATTGGGATGTTTCCTGGGTCTAAATTATACATTGGAAAGGTCACCCGACGATATAGTTCTCACCACGGGAGCCTGCCAGCGTTGAGAATTGAGATAAACGTTAACTGGAATTTTAAACACATGCTTACAAATGACTGCAAACCTCAGATATAATAAATAAAGGACAGCAAGGGAATCAAGATCCTTAAAATTATTCACATAAAACTTCTTTCTCACGTAATAGTGGCAACATGACCAGGATTCTGGCAGATTCCGAGTCCTCTTTTAGGGGGATACGTTGAAGGCTAGAGGTCGTGTGGCTAGGACCTCATACCCCAGTTGTGTGGCCCACAGCAACAGCCATTTTGCCACTGACAGGAGCCAGACGTTGTAAGTCTGCTAGGTTTCTGATTTTCCTTATTCTGGGAGTGCGTAGTTGGATTAAGTGATGGAAAAAGTCATGCCACACAGACATTTTCCTTTCAAGAAGTTAAGGAGAGTTCAGCCACAGTGCAAGTTCTTTCTGCATTTATCTTGGACTTAAAAAAAATTGGAAATGGCTACAACATGACATGCTGACATATGAGAGTACAAATGGGGAAGGTTTGAAAAGATGATGGCAAAAAGAAAAGGCTGACCAGTAGGTGAACATTTGCGGGGGCGGGGGGGATAAGTAGCAACAATGTAGTGGGAAAGACTGAACATTAGTATGCACGTGCATGTGTGTATACACACACACACACACACACATACACAAATTCTCCTGAGGTTACAACATAAAGTACTGAAGAAATTCTTGGAGTGCCAAACTTGGTAAATGTGTATTTCATGGAGGAAACAAAGTTATCCTAATGTCTCGAACCAACCCCCACCCCCCCAATTCTAGAGTGTTTTGAACATTGGAGTATTTCCATTATGCATTCAGCCTACATCAAAAATGTCAAAGAATAGAAACAAGAAAGAGCCAGTTCAAGATTAGCATGGCATGAAAGACAGACCAAGGATTCGTATCCCATCCCTGGCCGGGTCTCCCGGCAGGGCAGAGTGCTCCAAGGGCAGAGCTGTGGAACCTTCACTGTGCTGGTTCCAGTAACAATTCTAATATTTTGGAAGCCCCAGATTCCTGTGAGAATTTCGTCAGATTTAGTCTATCCCCAGAAAAAATGCACACAAATACCTCCATTTTGCATATAATTACAAGAGATGTTCAGATCCCCAGAAGCTTTGGACTAAGAATTCTAACCAAAAGATCCCTCTAGACCTTTCTGATAGATGAAGCATAGATATACGATAGATATATGATATAGATATATAGATAGATAGATAGATGATATATATATGTATATATGTATATATATATATAGATATATGATAGATATATGCAGAATGATCTCACATTTCTTCATCAAAATAACTACCAAACCCACCTTGTTGCATTTGCCTCAGAATTCATTTTCTTCACCATGGTATGATGAAGATAACAAGCACACTGTGAATTCTCATGGGTCAGGCAGTATTCTAACATTATCCTACTTGGTCTTCATAGTGACCCTATTGAACAACACGCTGTTATCAACCCATTTCACAGATGCCACCCCTGGGGCACAGAGAATTTAAAGTAACAAGTAGTCATTGGCAGGTCCAGACTCTGGCAGTCTGATTTCAGACCTTGCATTCCTACCTTTGTGGTTTCTTCTACTCAAAAAAATGTTTCTCCCCTATATATAGCGGTAGAAACTCAAAAAACAAACACACACAACATAAAACAATGAACTGAAAAAAAAATTGAAAGAAAATTGTTTTATCCTCTTTCCTTATTATTTCGGGGAAATAGTAGAGAAAAGGTTCAGAGAACGTCTTAGCTTCTTATTCAAAGGACCTCTCCCCTCATAAGGATGGGGTTACTCTCCAATTCCAAGGGCCAGTTCCTACCCATTATGTCCCTGAGCTGGGTGGTCCTTGGGTCCTTCATCTCATTTTCCACCGCCACAGATGAGCGGATTGAGAATCAAATATCCATTCCTTCCTGTCAGCTTATTGCAACCTATGGCAGTTTAGATGGCACAGGGTGTCGCCAACGTGGTCCCATTTAATTAAAAATTAAGTCAGATCAGACTATATTAGCAGAGTTAATGATATTAGACGTTAATATGGTTAATTTTATTAAAATGAGGTCTTTAAATAGTAGAATCTTTGCAATAATTTGTAACGAGAAGAGCGATTTCGAAAATCTTTTGTGCCACATGCTTGTTGGGGCTTTCACTGGCAAAGTAGTAAAAGGGTTGTCCGATTTAGAAATTAATCATTTTTAGTTTACAGTAATGTGTCCAGTATGTGTGTTTGTATGTGTGTTTTTCCGACACCACCAAGCATTTCTCCCATGCTTAGCAGACCCTGTGTGGGTGTTCTACAGTAGAACTCAGGTCTGAAACTACCTGGAGGTAGATAGTGTCAGACCCCACGGGGTGAGGGCTCAGTCCCACAAAGTGCCCTCTGCCTCAGATACCAGGCACAAGACCAGGCTCTCATCTGTGCTTCTAATCAACTAGCTATAAATTGGAAGCTTCAAAGACTCCCTTCCTTGGGTTTGATTCATTTCCTGCAGCAACTCAGAGAACTCAGAGAAACACTTATTTATGTTTACGGTTTATTATAAAAGGATAAAACTCAGGGAGAGTCAGATGGAAGAGATGCAATGAGCTAGGCATCTAGCTCTATGGGTTGATAAGGGAAGGGTTGCAGAATCCATGCTCTTTCCAAACACACCACTCTCCCCACAACCCCCGTTGTTCACCAGCCCTGAAGCTCTTGAAACCCCATCCTTTTGGGGTCTCTATGAAGCCTTCATTACATAGGCACAATGAATTAAGTCATTGGCCATTGGGAATTGGACTCCACCTCCAGACCTCTTCCCTCTGGTAGGTCAGGGGTGTGGGACTGAAAATTCCAGCCTTCTAATCACAGGGTTGGTTCTGCTGGAAACCAGCCCCATCCTTTGGTGCTCTCCAAAAGTTACCCCATTAACATAAACTCACAAACATTATTGGAGTTTGAAAGGGGTTTGTTATGAGCATCAAGACATATTTATCACTCTTATCACTTGGGAAGTTCCAACGTTTTAAGAGCTTTGTGCCAGAAGCAGAATGAAGACCAAATATACACTTCTTATTATAAATCACAATATCACACGAGTTTTTCAGATATGCTCAACTTTTCTGTTATAAGTGCCTATCAGCAGTTATGGGAACTAGCAGATGTTTAAACGTATTTGGAACAATTTTAGATTTACAGAAAAGTTTCCCAGATAGCAGGTAGTCTCCATATACCCTTTACTCAGCTTCTCTGACATTAACATCTGTCATATCCATAACACGTCTGTCAAAACTCAGAAATTAACATTGGCACCATGTGTTAACTTTATTCAGATTTCACCAGGTTTTCCAATATTGTCCTTTCTCGATTTCAGGGTCCAATCCAGGATACCGCACTGTACTTTGTCATCATATCTTCTTAATCTCTGCCAGCCTGTAACAATTTCTTGGTCTTGTTTTTCATGACTTTGGCACATTTGAAGAGTACTGATGAGGTATTTTGTAGAATGTCCTTCATTTGGAGTTTAACTTATTTTCTCATGATTAGACGGTGCTTGTAGATGTTGGGGAAGAAAATCATAGAGCTCAAGTGTCCCTGTCATCACATGCTATCAGTGGGTACATAACATGACTCTTCACTGATGAGGTTAACCTTCCTCACTGGCTAAGGTGAGGTGCGTCAGGTTTCTCCACTATAAGGTTACTGTTTTCCCTCTTCCATGCTCTGTCTGTTGGAAGCAAGTCACTAAACCCAGTGCCTATTCAAAGGGAGGAGAATTAGTCTCCATTTCCTGGAGGGAGGTGGGAATTATCCACATATATTATTTAGAATTCTTCTGTAAGTAAGACTTGTCCCTTTTCCCCATATATTTATTTATCCAATCATTTATTTATATCAGTATGCACTCACAGATATTTATTTTATTTCCTGAGTTATAATCCAATACTATAGTTATTTATTTGGTTGTTCAAATTGTTCCAGCTTTGGCCATTAAAGTTCTTTCAGTTTGGCTCCTCTGTCTCTTGGATATAATACACCTCCCTCTTCGTCTTTCTCTTTTTAAGCGCTTCCTCAACATCTACCACTAATAAGATGCCCTAGGCTCATTTTGCATTTTCCACACCCCAGTCCTGAAATCAGCCAATTTTCCAAGATGTCCTGGTTTCATTCTTTGGAGAAAGGTGTTAGAAGCAAGATCTAGGTTCTGAGTGTGTTCATTGTTACCGAGTGTCACATTTTCTAGGTCCTTTCAGAAGATGCAGTTAAGAAATAAATATGTATATACTAAGTCATGTATACACACAAACCTATATTTATTTTTCTATCAAAGCCAAAAGATATTTATGTATATATATTCAATAGATAGAGTGAAGAGACATCTATTGAATATATCAAAGACAGGGAAAATTATAAGTATGTGTGTGTACATGTATGTATGTATACATGTGTGTATGCATGTGTGGGTCTATCTGAAGATAGATGATAGATAGATAGATAGATAGATAATCTCTGCCTCTAATCCAGCACAACAGGATTCATTCTCGATTTCTTCTTTATTTGTAACTTCTTCCTGACAGTGTAAAATCTGGCTCCCATTGTCCATAATTTACTTACTCACTTGTTTAATCCTAGTATCTGAGTAAAATAGTTTAGAATTGCTAACTTTTGCCCCTCTGAGAAGCTAATTTACTAATGACAGTACAGTGTTGATATATACACATCTTTTTGTCCTTAGACGGAAATATCCAGTGAAAACGGTGTTTTCCAAAATTAGCTCGATCAGTAACTGTTTTCCCATCCCCTTCAATGAGATTATCTCCCACATTTAGAATACAGTTAAATTTGTCAGTCTGCATTACATCCTGAGATCGCCCAACATCCTGGTTGATTTTTTTAAATTTGTATACAGCAAAGTTCATGTGGCGCACAATTCAGTGGGTTTTGACAAAAATCACAGAATTGTGTATCGGATACTCCAGTACCATAGAGACTGGTTTCATTGATGTAAAATTTCCCTTGTTCATCCTCTCTGTAGTCAACCCCACCTTTAATCCTTGGCAAACACTAATCTGTTTTTAATCCCATAGTTTCTACTTGTTTCATAAGGTCACATAAATGAAATGTTAGAATATAAAGTCTTTTGTGTTATTTCTTTTATTAGGCAAAATGAGCTTGAGATTCATCCATATTGTGGAAATTGGTAGCTTGTTCCTTTTATTGCTGAGTAGTATTCCACTGAATGGATATACCAAGTTTTTTGTTTTTTGTGAGGTTTTTTTTTTTTTTTTTTGGATATGCCAAGTTTTTTATGGTTTCTCCTGTTGAAGGACATCTGGTTGTCTCCAGTGTTCCGTGATTATGAGTAGTTGTTGTAGGTTAACTTTTCACGAGAATAGAAGTTTCCAGTTCACTTAGATAAATACCGATGTGTGATTGTTGATGTGATTGGAACGTCTATGCTTAATTTAGCCAGACCTGCCAAACTGTTTTCCAAAGTGACTACACAGTTTTGCTTTCCGCCACGGATGAATGAGGCTCCTCACTGATCTACAGCTTCGTCATCATTTCGTACTGTCTGTTTGATTGATTGATCTAAGTTATTCTTTTTTTTTTCTAAGATTATTTATTTCTTTATTTGACAGAAAGAGAAATCACAAGTAGGCAGAGAGGCAGGCAGAGAGAGAGGGGAAAGCAGGCTCCCCATTGAGCAGAGAGCCTGATGTGGGGCTTGAGACCAGGACCCTGTGATCATGACCTGAGCCAAAGGCAGAGGCTTAACCCACTGAGCCACCCAGGTGCCCCGATTTGAGTTATTCTAAGAGGTGTGAGTGATATTTCATTTTGGTTTCAGTTTATATTTCTCTAATGATGAAAGATGTTGACCATCTTTCCTACATCTTGAGTTGTGTTGCTGATCTAAGATATTTTATTAGTAACAAATTAAAACAAGATATTTTATGCTATTAGTATAATTTTTAAATGTTAATTTCACCTCTATCTCATCCTTTTTCAAGTCTTGGTTTCATGTATGTTTATAATTTATGTAACATTAGTATAGAACATGAATGTGATTCATAATCTGATATATATCTACAAGGGGTACGTGCTCAATATTGGTGGGATCTCCAAACTTGTTTGGAGACAGTTGCCTGAGAAAGAAGCTTGTGCTTGTATGGGAGGTTCTAGTGGAGTTGTATAGTGAGGAGGGCTGTTGGGGAGGATGATTAAAAAAAAAAAAAAAGAGAGAGAGAGAGAGGTAAGGAAGGCCCAGAACGTAGTTATCACCCAAGTCCTAAGAAACAGGATTCTAGAATCTCTAGGTAGTAGGGAACAAGAGTTAAGAATTCTTCTCTCTCTAAGGCTCTGAAGAAAGATTCCTGGTTGAAGACAGATCACTTGTGTCTTGTCAGAATCAGAAATGGCTTCATGGGGTGCAGGAAGCTCATGTGAGCTGCCAATCACTGATTGAGTAAGTAGAGGAATATTCCTTTCATACAGGGTCTCTGGGGTAGGCACCAGGAATCTGCCTCTTTGGTAAGACCTGAAGTAGTCCAATGAAGCCACCTGTCCCAAAGAATCAGCAACGGCAACCTCTGTTTGCAGGACGCCAAACATGGTGCTTGGGGCTACCACTGCTGGGGGGTATTGTTTTGTTTTGTTTGCTACCAGTGTGATTCTAAGGCAGGGGATGGAAACCAACCTAACTGATAAGGTCTGCATAGTAAAACTCTTGTGTCTCCCCCTCAGTGCCTGGCATATAGCTCACTGCTTACATCAGGGACCATTCCTGAGAAGGGCCAGATAATAAGTATTTTAGACTTAGTGGTCTGTATGGTCTGTAATCCAACCACTCAACTCTGTGAAAAAGAACCATACACTCTACATTACCGAATGGGCATAGCAACGTTCCAATAAAACTTTACTTACAAAAGCAGGTCTGGTTTGGTGACCCTCACTATTCACCAGTATGTATCCTATATACCCTACAGGACACGTATTTACCTTATTGCTTAGTTACTTTAAAGACCCCATAATGATTCTTCCTCTCACCTTTCTGAATACTCAGCCTTGTTTTTAGCCTCACCTATAAACTGGAGAGTGTACTCTAAGAGAGCAAAAATTAACTTTAGAAATTTCTAGGCAGGTGCAGAAAATGATGCTGGGTGAAAATGTGTATGAATATCACGTTCAGTATCAGAAATTTCACTCCACCCCTCTCCCAGCAAGGTTGCTGTATGTGGGGAAGACATTGCTTCAAGAGAGGAAGCACTTCTAGAAAACCAATAGCCAACAAGGCATGGAGCTCTCTGACACTTAATTTGTAAGTGGAAACCACTTTAAACAATTCAGTGGGGGGTCTCTTTATGGGTTCTCTACTCCCACCACCACTTCCCTCCTCTTGTGACCCATTGTCACCAGTCCCCTCGCTCAACAGTCAATACCATGACTTAAAAAGGCAGGCCCATGACGTAGTGATGAAGGAGCTCAGAAAAACACTGCACTCGCAATATAACACTATAGTTTTGAAACAACATTTCTGCATTTGGGACAGTATTAAGAGAATGGAAGAAAGATAAGGTGCTAGGCCTTCTTGCTTCAATAAAGCCCCAAATAATAAATCTTAAAGTTGTCCATGCAAACCCATGTGTATTTCATCTCTGGTTGAAACTGGGTCATGTTTCCACATGCATAGGGAAAGCTTCAGTCTTTGTATTCTATTTTTTTCTATTCATATAATTAAAATGGGAATTCAGGAGATGTATCACCCCCTGTGGTTTCTAACTGGACATCAATAAAGGAGGGTTCACTTCTTTGCTTGCCTGACCCAGGGAACATAATAGCATTTACTTGACAGTGACCATGTAGGAAAGTATTAAGAACCTGCACTCATTCTTCTTTATACTGTATATTCCTGTACTTTGTTTTCCCCCATGCTGGTTCTGAGTGGTTAAAAAAAAAACAGGAAGTGGAGGAATGGGCAAAATGGCTAAAGGGGAGAGGGAGACACGGGCTTCCAGGTAAGGGATGAATAAGTCACAGGAATAAAAGACATAGCAGAGGGACTATAGTCAATGATACTGTAATAGCATGGAGTGACAGACAGTAGCTGCACTTGTGGTGAACATGGCATAAGATATAAACTTATGACTTGTCAAATTACCATGTTGTACATCTGACACTAATGTATTATAGCAATAAAACAGCTTTTAAGGTTTAAAAATTAAAATAAAATGTAAATAAAACAAAATTAAATTAACAGAAAACATCTCAGCAGGGCCACCCACAACCATGACAAATTTTTAAGTTCTCAATAGTAATAGACTTAATCTCAGGACTCAGGACAAAGCAAGGTTGTTTGACCTGTTCTCCTGATCTTTGACAGGTTCTGCCTCCAACAGACTTGGGGATGAAGGCTGCTGGCATCTTAGCCCTGATTGGCTGCCTGGTCACGGCCACTGAGCCCAAAGTCTACACTCGCTGTAAACTGGCAAAAATATTTTCGAGGGCTGGCCTGGACAATTACCAGGGCTTTAGCCTTGGAAACTGTGAGATTTCTTTCTTCCTGTTCTTTTCCTACATTTGGTGTCCCTGATGAGACGCCGAGTGTCTCCAAACCCCCAGCTTTGCCTTGTCCCCAGCTGTTCCATGCTCTACCTACCCCTCCCAGGGACTCCTACTAGCTATCCACATATTCTCAAATTATGCTCCCTGAGGCACCTCTCCTCCTCCCTACCCCTCATGTCCTCACTCCTGGAGTCCTCCACAAATAACACCAGCAAGGGAAGGAGAAAACAACACCTCCCTTGCTGGCATGGTAAGGGCAGACGTGACTTCCGACCTAGTCCGGGTGCAGCCACTGACTAAGTGTGCCACTTTGGAAGTGCCCCATGGGTGTGCTACTTGCCCTGTCCCTCCCCAAGTTCTGTTGGGACCACAGCATTATGGTAACATGTGTAAGGGAGCTCTCCTCTAAGAGCAGACTTGGAGAACAAAAATGCATTTCTTTTATTGGCATTTCTGGGTTTTCCCTGTCTAGGGATCTGCATGGCATACTATGAGAGCCACTACAACACGACAGCTCAGACCGAGCTGGAGGATGGAAGCATCGACTATGGCATTTTTCAGATAAACAGTTTCACATGGTGCAGACGTGCTAAGCTACAAGAGAAGAACCACTGTCATGTGGCCTGCTCAGGTACACTTTCATTTTTTTTTAATAATGTCCTCAGGAGACTGTGGACTCTGAGAAACAAACCGAGGGTTTGGGAGGGAAGGGAGTCAGGGCGGGGGGCAGTGAGCCTGGTGGTGGGTATTATGGAGGGCACGTGTTGCATGGAGCACTGGGTGTGGTGCATAAACTGAATTTTGGAACACTGAAAAAAAATTAAATTAAAAAAAACTGCATGGAAAGAAACATCTTGCCTAATCTCACCTACAGATGAAAAATCATTTGAAAAATAGATTTCTCACTAGAAACCACAGTGTGAGAAAAAAACAGCAAACTATTCCACAAGAGTTAAAAGAAAATATTAATCCAGAATTTTATGTACAGTAAAAATATTCATCAGGAACGATGAAGAGATCAAGACATTTTCAGATGAAGAAAAACTAAGAGAAGTTTTCATGGAACTACCAAAAACAATCACTAGAGTAAATTCTTGAGGCAGAAAATAAATTATAAAACAATGAATCTTACAACATGTCAAAGGAAGAAGTATGGAAGTAAAAATGAGTAAATACAATGGACTTTGCTTTTCTTGAATTTTCTAAATTATATTTGATTGTAAGAAATAAATTATATTGTCTAATGTAGTTCTCAGTGTATATAGAGGAAATAGTTAAGACAGTTATACTAGAAAGGGGATGGCAAATGGGCTTAATGAAACTAAGATTTCTACACTTCATCTGAATGAGAAAATTTTTCAGAATTAAAACCACAGAAGGCAAAAACAAAAAAGTACACACAAAAAAGGAAGACTGGAAGACAAAGAACAAGCACAACGAATAGAAAACATTTACAAATATGGCAGATATTAATCAACAATATCAATAATCATTTTAAATATGAATGATCTACATATGCTAATAAAAAGACAGAAACAATCAGAAAGTATAAAAAAATAATGTCCTCAGGGATAAAAGCAAGAAAGCTGTATAATGGACTATCTACCCATTTTCTGCTTTGACAAAATCTTGGAGTAGATGTGCAAGTAGGTCTATGCCATGCCAATAAATTATTCAACAGTTTCCTGGGGTGACACTTACCGTCCTGTGGCCTACTTGTCCAGAGATGACTTACTTCTTCTAGGATGGTTTTTGTGAACCAACCATGAAAATGGAGGGGTGAAAAAATTATCTTATTACCCTTTCATGCATAGAGACATTATGTATGTTCAATAAGAAGGAGAAAACTGTTTGCCAACTGCCTTCCGTAAAGCAATTTATTGAAAGCATGCATTGATGCTTCTTTGTACAGAACAAGACAAATAAATACTTTACATTTTGTAAACAGTATAAATTAAGCTAGAATTCACTTCTAAGGCTTCTACTTCAATCATTTAAGAAATATATGTGTGCACAGAAAAGGCTGATGGAAAGCATCAGACATAAATTCTGGTATTGGGAAAGAGAATATATGCTTTAGGAAGTTAAAGGACTATAAACAGGTGTGGGTTGAGTGCTGTGGACTTCAGAGGACAAAGACCTCGTTGATAAAATCATGGAAAGTCTTGTAGACACAATGATATTTGATCTAAGTCTTGGAAGATAGGTAAAATTTGGACATTCAGAGGTAGAGAAGAGTCATTCCAGGTAAAGGGAACAACAGAAGCCAAAAGGTGCATGTGGGGAGAGGATATGGGGCACACACGGAGAAGTGAGACATTTGTGTTATCTGGAACAAAGGGAATGTTAAGACAAACAACAGGACCCAGGGTTGGAACGGTTGATTACTACCTGATTATGAAGGGCCTGGGAAGCCAGGTAAGATGTATGTATCGATTTCTGCTTGCAATAGGAAATCAACAGAGGTCAGTTGATTAAGAATTGTTCCAGAAGGATTAATCTGCAAACAGGGTATGAGATATTGCCATTACAAAGTTTGAGGTGAGAGATAGAAAGACCTGAATGATAGTCATGGCTGATGGGATGTAGAACAGACAAGAGATATTCAACAGATCCTGCCCTTTCTCTACAATGTGAGCACCACGAGGAGGGCAAGGATTTTATCTGTTTTGTTCACTGATATATTCTCAATGCCCAGAGGGGTGCCTGTCCAGAGTTTTGGGGTTCAATAGATATTCATTAAATAAGTGAATGGAAGGAATTAGGAGCAAGGTTGAAGATAAGGAGTTATAAGATATTCTGTGGCAAACTCCTTAGGAGCAGGAAATAAACTTTTAATTCCTCTTTGACACAAACAGGATAATCAGTACATATGTTTGAATGTATGAATGATTAAACAATATGTCAATTTTCCAGTAAATTGTCCCTACACCTACATTACAAGAGTATGGTCACTAACTCCTGAAGCAAATCATACAATTGTCAATCAATTTCTAATTTAGAACATTTTTCTGTTGGGCTAAAATCCACCTCTTTCTAGCTTTCTTCCATTAATTCTAATTTTTCCTTCTGGGTTTATTTAAAACAAATTTGCTCCATTTTATACACAGAAACTTGTAAAATGTTTGAAAATAACTAGTAGATACTTCTAATCTTTAATTTCTTATCTTCTGGGCTAAAACATTCAGTATCTTCACCTTCCTACAGATATGACTTTTAAACCCCTCCCCATCCATGGTCAAGTTCATTAGCATTCCCCAAGAGTTTGCCAGTGGAGTCTTCAATTCAATACAGCACCTGGACATGAACATTTTTAGAATTTGAAAAGCAGGAGGACAAGGGCTGGCTAATTTAGTAATTAGAGAAATCTGAGACCTAAACTGACAGTAGGAAAGACAAGAAGCAACCATAGAATCCTAAAAGGGCTCAGAAACCAGCAGGATCAGCTAATTTTTGAAAGTGGAATGAAAGTAGGTAGAAAATAGGAGAATCGATGAGAAGCCCAATTAAGGAGCAGCTAGACCATCCGTTTCCCTTCCTGACTCCATTCAGCTACTGACTATTCCTCCCCAATTCTGGCAGAACACTGGAGCTTTCCTTTTTGGACAAGTGAGTAGAAAGTCAACTGAGGGACCTCAATAACCTGTGAATGTGAGACTTTCATACTGAAGACACAGGAGATTAAATTAAATTACCATAGTCCCAACAATTTTCCTCCACTTAGATCCTAGAATGACAGACAGCAGCAGGCTATCCCCTCCAGAAGAGAAGATCTGTCCAGGAGAATTCAGACAGATGAAAAGGAAATAACTAAAGATTCTGAGTAGGAGCTCTCCATGAACAAAACTAGCCAGAGTTCCTTATAGGAAGATACACAGTTGAAAATACATGTCTGTGTATAGAACACCTACGAATCAGTTTTTAAGTCTCTCTTTCTTAAATGGGTGCAGATAACCAAGAATCACCAGACTCCATAGACATGTCATTCACATGCAGGAGTGAGACAAAACAAAACAAAAAACAATATGAGATAAAAGTAACTGTTTTGAAAGCAGAGGTTATACAGGGAAATGAAAATTTCAAATGAAAAAGGGAAGTATCAATGATATCTTCAGATAGATAACATGTCTTATCAATGAAACAAGAAAAGGATGCTTTATAAGGAAAAAATATTTGGAGAAGAGCTCCTGGAAATTCAAAGTATGACTGCAGACACACAAAAAACTCAATAGATAAGATTGAGGAAATCTCTCTAAAAACAGAATAAAAAAGAAAGAGAAAGATGGAAAATAGGAGAAATAAGGATATGAAAAATAAATGAATCTGTATAACATGTTTCAGCAGGATAGAAGAGAAACAGTAGATAGAATGAAATCTTTAAAAAACATTTCCAGAACCGAAGGGCATCTGTTTCCTATTTATAAGGCCCATCACATAATCTATGTTGATTAACATAGATTCACACTAAGGCACATCCTCATGAAATTTCAGAAAACTAGAGAGAAATAGAATACAGTATAGTCTTCAAAGAGAAGATGTGTGTTATTTTGTGTGTGTTTATCTTACTTGATGTTCATTAACAATTTGGATCCCTGAGTTCATAGCTTTCATCTCTTCTCCTTCTAAGACTTGAATAATGTATGTATCAGATCATTTGATGTTGTCCCACAGGTCACTGAGGCTCTTCATTTTTCCCATCTTTTTCCCTTTGTGTGTTTTATTTTCAATAGTTTCCATTGCTATATCTTCAAGTTCTCTATCTTTTTTCCAAAGTGCTTAATCTATTAAATTCATTCATTGAATGTTTTATTTCAGAGATTATATATTTTTGTGCAAGGTCATTGCTTTATATCTTTCATTTCCCTTATTTTATTCATTTTTTTTCTTTAAGTCCTTGATATAAATAAACATATTTATAAATTATCTTAAATTCCCTGCCTGGTAATTCAATCAACTGTATCATTTCTGGGTCTTAACATTGACTGATCTTTTCCCTGGTTATGGGTCACATTCTTATGCCTCTTTGCACATACAATAACATTTTGTTGGATCCTAAAGATAGTATATGTTACATTTTTAAGTGTCTGGATTACGTTTTCTTCCTTTAAGGAGTGTTGGATTTCATCTTGGCAAGTAGTTAATTCTGGTCAGCCTGACCCTTTTAAGACTTGCTTTTAAGTTGTGGTAGGGAGGGGCACCTGGGTGGCTCAGTTGGTTAAGTCACTGTCTTCAGTTCAGGTCATGATCCTAGAGTCCTGGGATCAAGTCCTGCATCAGGCTCCCTGCTTGGCGGGGAGTCTACTTCTCCCTCTGACCTCTTCCCTCTTATGCTCTCATTCATTCCCTCTCTCTCTCTCTCTCTGTCAAATAAATAAAATCTTAAAAAAAAATTGTGGTAGGGAAGTTTGAGAGTCATGTTTATGGTGGGGTTAATTTAGTGCTACCACCAATACATGCCTATTCTAGTGTCTTTTGAATGTCCAGGGGTTCACCAATGTCTCTCCCTTCTGCCTAGTCAGAAATCATATGTCTCCCAGCCCTGTGTTAAGCTCTGTAACTGTAGAGGTCTCTGGTAATTGTTTTCTAGCTAGCTTCATGGAGTCTTATCCTTTGCAAATCCAGTTTAAACCTTTGGCCAAAGGTTCAGTGGAATCCCTACGCCGATTTCTGGTGTTGTTCTTCTGGGTGGCCCCCAACCTTCAGATACTTTTCCCCACAAATTGCAGCTGCCTTTGCCTCTTATCTCTGTCTCCTCCACCTAAATTGCCATCTCCTGCTTGGGTTTTACCTTTCTGGTCTGGCAAGTGCCTCTGGGCAGAAAGTCATGATGATCATAAGACTCTTCTCCTTCGATCTCTATCTCTCAAGGGTCATGATCCTGCTTTGTCTTTTGCCTAATATCTGAAGATAATGTGCTCATGTATTTTGTCTAGTTTCCTAGTTGTTTACAGCGGGAGAGAAAATCTGTTTCTCCATCATGGCCTTGCTTGACTTTACATGCAGTTGACTAATTTAATATTGTTCAATTTAGTTTCGAATACGGAAGTCTGGGGCAAACCTATATCTGCAAGGAATCTTGAATTCTAGAAAATTAAAATGTTGGACGGTTCATGGTTAGAGGTGAACAAACACTCCTATCTGCTTTCTCATCATAAAGAGCATGAGATTTTTAGAGACAGCTTTAAAATAGAAAACAGGATGTTGGTTTTATATCCTAATCACCCCTCAGTAGCTGGCCTCCCTCAGCCTCGGGCCAGAGAAGCTTTAATTGTGGGCAATGTCATTCTGTCCCACATATTACAGAAGTAGGGACATTTGTCATGGGAACCCGGAAACAAGTTAGCCTTATGGTCTCTTTATGAGAAGCATGAAGTTTCCTACATGTATGGGTCATGTGCACCTTTTGACCATCTTCCAAAGCCATGCCGTTTCACTCCCAGGCCAAAATCTATTTCCAAAATTCCTGCCTACCATCCCCAAACTATTTGGACAGAATACTTTTATATATGCATATATACACACAAATAATAATATAATATCAATCTTTATTTTCCTCCAACAGCACAGACCTCTTTAAAGTAAGAGATGTTTAAGGAAAAGGAAGGTGAATGTTGTCTCTTGTATCTAGCCTCATCTACTTTTATTACTCTCTATTTCCCATCAGCTGGGTATCTGAGTTGGCCTTTGTCACTCCAGAGAGAGGAAGGAGATGTAAATTGTGGACATGATAGTGATACAGTAGGTGGGAAGCAGGAGGATGGTGGGGAGAGACGGAGAGACATTGAAGCACAACTAACTTACCTGAAAATACCGTAGTTCCTTCTGCGTAGATTGCTGATGTTTTCTGTTTATGTGGGAGAATAAACTCTTCGGTTGAATAATGCTTTGCTGTTCGACAGAACCCTTTGACTGCAGAGACTTGTCTATTTAAAGTAAATGGAGCAGAAGCAATTCGTGGCCTGGAGCCTTAGAAATACTTGCTCTCTTGCCTCATTTCTGCCCCTCTGCTGCCCCTCTGTGGTGATTTCATTGTGTTTTCACATCTCAGCACATCAGGTTCTCGTTTCCCAGCCCCCATCACCCTTCACGCATTTTCCCAAGCAAATTCAAAGTCACGTCCAACTAGCACTTTCAAGACATCTCATTACTGTTACAAAAAGCTACAGCAAAGTGGGGGACTAACAAACTACAAGGTCTCCACCACATGGGCCTGAGAACCTAATCCTCTCGCCAACGGTACACGCTATCTCCAGCCAAGCAAACTGCCTTACCTCCAACACAAACCTTCCACATGACGTTGTACTGTCCTGGCATAACAGAATACTCTCTGCGTCTTCCCCACTATGGATAGCCTGTTTCTTTCCCACCCCCTGAGGGCCCACCGGACCCACTTCTCCTAGGAAACAGGCTCCAGCCACTTTCAAACACAAATGGTATCTCAGCACTTACCAAGCATTTGTGCGCCCCAAATGAAGTGTCTCAAGGTAATTTGAACATGCAGTAGATACCAAGCATTGAGTTAGGATCATCTCTTAATAAATAAATAATTACTCGAAAAATGAATATTTATGTTTTTATTCTCAACTTCACTGGCATCTGTAGTATTCCATAAGCAGGCCTCTTTGCTTAAGTGTCTGAGTTAGAAGGAAGTAGTCAAGGGCAATAGAAGTTAAGTCATGGGTTTGAATGCAGGTTCATTTAAAGGGCTGACCTTGGCACGCACCCACACAGTTGTTTGAGGCTGAACAGACATAATACATGAAGAGACCTAACAGGAGCTGGACACACAGTAAGTTTTCAACAAAGGTTGGCTCTTGGTAAGAACGATTACTATTCTAACTAATCTCTCTAGAAATTAGGCAAACGACTCATAACCTAACAAAGCTTTGGTTTTTACTGTGAATCAGATGTTACTGAATTTGCATAATGTCTCAATTGGTTATCCCTTAGAGGTTGTCATACCTTTTGTTAATTTTTTCTTAGTTAATAGAAGTTTGTTTTAAATTAAGAAAAAAAAAAGATTTAGAATGAATTTGCTCAAAAGAAATCTATCACTACCTTTATCTTTTAGTTAAGCTTATCTGAGAAAGCAACCCAATTAGCAACTACACTGGCATATTCAAGAAAAAACTCCATTTTCAACTGAGTTTACAAAATAATTGTGTATTGTATTGATCTGTTTAGGCTGACATTATTCTTTTTTGGTTATAGTTTTCTGAAAATAAAAATAATGCATTTCTACGTCAAAAGTTCAGATATATGTGGTGAAGTTATAAGAGCCTTTTTATCCCACAATTGAGAGCTAAACCTTCAAATACTGGTAATGAGGACTATCTTTTTATTTTCTCTCTCAACCAGTGCTGTCCAATAGTATTTTCTGGGTTGATGGAAATGTTCTCCAGCTATCCACTATGAGAACCACTAGCCACAATAAAGATTCATAAAGCATCTGAAATGGAGTGAAAGCAACTGAGGCACAAAAGTTCTGATTGTATAGATTAATTTAGATTTAAATAGTCTCATGTAGGGAACGGCCGCCATACTGGACAGTGTAGCCCTAGGAGGATATTTTCTACAATACTGAGAACTTTACATTAGGAGCATTTTCACTATTCCAAAATCATGTCAACATTTGATTGTAAATGGTACCCTGTTTCCTTCTACGTAGGTATTATTATTATTAATGTGAACACCCCTCTTATAAGGCAATTAGATCTTTTCCATTTGGAAGTAAAATAAACAAAGCTATAGTAAACTACTTTATAAATAAATCTTTGTCTACATTCATAACTCATTCCTCAAGATAGATCCAGAAAGGGACGCCTGGGTGGTTCAGTGGGTTAAGCCTCCACCTCTGGCTCAGGTCATGATCCCAGGTCCTGGGATTGAGTCCCCGCATCGGGCTCTCTGCTCAGCCCGGAGCCTGCTTCCTCCTCTCTCTCTCTGCCTGCCTTTCTGCCTACTTGTGATCTCTGTCTGTCAAATAAATAAATAAAATATTAAAAGAAAAGAAAAGATAGATCCAGAAAGAGAAATTACTAGGTGAAAGATTAAGAACCACTTGAAGGCTCTTGACCCATACTATTACATTGCTTTCCTGAAAAGCCAAACCCATTATACTCTCACCAGCAAGCACTGAAGAATGCCTTTGTCCTTGTACCCTTGTCAACCTGGAGCATTACCCTGTCCTTTAAAAATCTTGGCCTAATTAAAAAAATAAAAATGATATCAATAATGTAGGCTTTTGTGTCTTTGATTGGTGGTGGTGATGGGCAGAGAGAGATGGACCTCCCAGATTCTCCTTAAAGGGAAGATGTCTGGCTTTAACAGCGTCTGTGTAATTTTCAGACTATCTCCCTGGAACCTCCTTTGGGGTTGTCTTAGCTGCAGAGGACTGCCCCATCTAACACTGTGCCCCTCCGGGGCAGTCCACACCCAGGGACTAACTGAGAGGGATTAATAAAGACTTAGTCATTTGGGTACCACTTGTGCAACTTCGATGGGCCTGCATCACAACTGGACATCTCCATCTGCCCACTCCACCTTCTGTCCCCTTTCTTGCACAGATGTGGATCTCTAATAAACACTCTGCACCCCAAACCCATGTTTGCATTTACTTCTGAAGTGCAACAGAAATGATGTTGGACTTTATTTGCCTTTCTCTGTCAGGTTTGCATGGAGGGTTTTGAGGCCGCTTCTGGGAAAGCAGGAAAGAATGATCAGGCCAGTGCATTCATTTGCAATCAGAAGATCTGTTATGTCTGAAAGCCCTAGAAAAACTAACAAAGACTAATGTGTCTGACATAAACATTTTTGCATGTAAAA
Source organism: Lontra canadensis (assembly GCF_010015895.1). Taxonomy (NCBI): domain Eukaryota; kingdom Metazoa; phylum Chordata; class Mammalia; order Carnivora; family Mustelidae; genus Lontra; species Lontra canadensis. Next base: position 1,742,436 of record NW_022631179.1, read on the forward strand.
AACACTTTGGATGGATTTTTTTTTTTAATGCACAAACTGGAAAGTTAAATAGACAAGTTTACCTATAAAGAGATCATAAGTGCCAAAGCATCCCCAGTAGAGAAAAAAACATTGTACTGTCCTCCTACCTGTGTATTTCTTTAGGACACAGGAGACACTCTCCTCCTGTGCCTAAACACATTCCCCAAAGCACTTTAGGACCGTAATTTCAAGAAGCCCAAATGTGGCTACTCTACAAATTAAAAAAAAAAAAGAAATTTGATTTGTGAAGAAGCTCAACAAAAATAAGAACATGGCTTATAGTTCTTCCCACCCTCCTGTTCGAACAAGCAGTGAGAAAAGTAAAGAAAACCTGATCAGGGTTTCCCCTCCAATAACAGTCTCAGCTAATACTCTACTCCTCTCTCTCATAGCCTTGATCACGGATGACCTCACAGATGCAATTATCTGTGCGAAGAAAATTGCTAAAGAGACAGAAGGGATGAACTATTGGTAAGAGTTTTTCTTTGGCCAACTTTGGCTGACGTGGCCAAAACTGACCGTGTCCATTCATCACCCCTCATTGGGCACTGATAAGCTCACCTCTGCAGAGAGGTCCCACAATGTTAATGTGACCTAGTCTCCCTTCTCAATGAGTGTGTGGCTGGACAGTGAACATGGCGAAGGGGGTTTCTATGGGGACGAGAGACAGTATGAGTCATGGCGGTTTGCAATTGCTTTTCACATTAGTATTCCAAACAACAGAGCAATTCCTCATGTGGATTTCCGGTGAAGGCCATACACCAGAGGAAAAAAGCTTGAATTTGCTCTCCTCTTGGACGAGATCTTGGAGGGCTAGGGCAACATCTTGTGGGGAGAGAGAACATCCGGTAGCGAGAGAAAAATGACCATGTCAGTTACACACCATCCATTGGCGGGGAGCTTGCCTAGGACAATGCACAGACACGGTCTCTGGTGCTCCCAGTTACCCAAGGCTGGGTTTCCTGTGAACATCGCTAATCAGGTCACTCACTTGGGGAACCTGAATTTTCAGTGGTGTAGGTGTTGAACTAAATGATCCATCCCTATAAAAATTGTGTTTACCTGTTGCTAAGGCTAATGAGAGCTAGGAGAAAATCTAGAAGAGAAAAGTCTTAAGGCAAAGGATAAAGTCATTGTATCTCAGAAACAAAACTAAATCCTGGGAGCTGCTGGTAAATTTGGTTAATTACCTATGGTTTTAAACCTATGGATAGTTGGATTGTCATGCTTCTTTCTGTTGTTCCTGCTTCCCTCTCCTCTTTAGGCAAGGCTGGAAGAGACACTGTGAGGGCAAGGACCTGTCTGAGTGGAAAAAGGGATGTGAGGTTTCATGAACTGGAACTGGACCCAGGAGGCTCAGCAACCACTCCCTAGGATTTGTAGTGAATGTCCAAGTTCTCACGTCACCTTGTCCCCCCTTCCTCCCAATGTTCCTTCTTGAAGTTGGAGAGGGAAAACTAAGTTATAGTTTTAAGGAAATAAATATTTCCATTTCGGTATCTTTACTTCGCCCTGACTCTGTTTAAGTGATGTCATAAAAGCACAATGGTGAGATTTGAAAAGTCACCTGCAAAATAGTTCTTGCCCCCAAAAGAACAAAATTCCATCTTTGTCATAAGGATTACTGGCTCTTTTGGCCCTGAAATGGCTTCTCATTTAAAAAGAGGACTCCTGGGCCATCTGGATGGCTCAATCAGTTAAGCAACTGACTCTTGGTTTGGGCTCAGGTCGTAGGATCGAACCCTGCATTGGGCTCCACGCTCAGTGTGGAGTCTGCTTGGGACTTTCTGTCCCTCTCCCTCTGTACCTCCCTCCTGCTAACTCTCTCTTTCTCAAATAAAATAAATAAATATTATCTTAAGAAGAAGACTCAAGGGGTGCCTGGGTGGCTCAGTGGGTTAAAGCCTCGGCCTTCGGCTCCAGTCATGATCCCAGGGTCCTGGGATCAAGCCCCACATTGGGCTCTCTGCTCAGCAGGGAGCCTGCTTCCCACGCTCCCGCCTGCCTCTCTGCCTACTTGTGATCTCTCTCTGTCAAATAAATAAATAAAATCTTTAAAAAAAAAAAAGACTCAAATCAAGAAGAGCAGGAGATGAATGACATGGTTTGCTGACCTTTTTCCTGAAGCCTTAGGTCATTCTTCTCTTGGTCAGCAGACATACTGCCCCTCCTTAACTCACCCCTGCTAGAGAACATGTTTCTGTGAAATCTAGACAATCCCAATGGACACACTAATGGGAATAAGTGGGGGAAGTTGCAGCCGTCATCTTTAATGTTAGGAGAGTTCCCCACGTCCCAACATCTTTTTAAATTAAATCTATCAAATTCAAAACTAACACCATGGTGGCAAAATTGCTTCCAGCCTTAGATCTATAGATTTTGTTAGTTTGTTCTGGAAACTGGTGACTATCTGAAGGACACTTCCTTACCTGTAACACTGAGCCAAGGTGCTCAGATCTCAAAGAGCTATTCCCAGAATGCACTCTGCTCCAGGAAGGAATGGCTCACAGGGCGGGGGAGTTCTACTCTGCCGAATTTCCTCTCTCCCATTCTCTGTCCTGCTGGGGCAGAGGTGGTTGGGGCTGCCTTACTGCAACGTTACATAGCAAACTCAAGTCCAATGCAATCTGACTTCAAGAATGCACTCAATTAAGGTTTGTTAGAGAAATGGTTATACCTACAAACAAGTTTCCCACTTAGAATAAAGTCCCCACTGGTCAGACTGATGGGTTTTGTGATAAAACCTAACTGACCCATAAACACTTTTTCATTGCCAACTGTCTGGACTCTGCCGTTGGCTCATGTCACATCCTGGCTTCACTTGGAGGTGGAGACTTTAAAAAAAATCTGAACTGCTATTTGCCAAAAGAATATAAACTTTTCCTATGTGTCTAAACAAACATAATCCGGTGACAATTTAACAGGCATTTCAAACCATGGGAAAAAAGCTTTGGAAACTCGCAGAAGAATTGAAAAAGAATTCTGTGAGATAGCTGAAGAAAACATGAAAAATGTTGACTCCATTAATTTGTACTTCTAGAAGTCTTGAAGTCTAGAAATATGCATCTTTCATTATTATCGATCATCCCATTATCCATCTGCCTTGCTGCCCCCATTCCTAGCCAAACCTCCCTCATTAAACTGGTGATACTGTGTTCATGACCGAGGTTGGCATGGCACCTGGCACCAGCTGTTCAAACACTGGGGGAAAGATTAAACAAACAAACAAACAAACAAAAACCCACTCGACTCCAAGAAAGAAGTGCTTTGAGATTACAAGTGAACAGAGGTTAGCTGGCCTTACAATTTGTTCTATCTTTTCACAAAATTCATAACATTTCTAAGCACGTAATCCTATTATTTCTGTGCCTAAATGTTTCATTTATTTAGTATTTCCATAAAGATTTAGGATTTAAAAAATTGCATTGTCCTAGATAATTTTTTGCAATTAATACTCTCAGAAATTTAAGAAGAAAATATTGCTCCTGTTCCTGAGTTATCTTTCTTTAACAAAGGTATCTTTAAATAACAACTGAAACGTATATTCCCTTCTAGAGTTTCCAAGTTATTTGCAAATAGATTCTCCATTTCTCCTCACAGACACCTTAGCAGCAGCTTACCACATGTCACTGCAGGGACAGTTGGATATTAGGGTTTGGAGAACTGCTTAGGTAGTTACAGTCTTTCTTTGGAGACTCAGCTCTGCCTGGCTCTTGGAATCCCTCCACACCCCCCAGCATCTCTCACTATGTATCCCAGCTCAGTCTCTGTCATTCTTCAACACTTTTTGTCTGGTTCAACCATTTTTTCTTGATGTCTCCTGAATCCATATACCCTTTCTCTTTGGGTGTCTTTGTTCCTGGTCCCCAAACCCGGAAGACTGTAATACTTCCCCATAGCCTCTACAAGCTCCACCCAGCCTACAGGAAGCCTCTCTGGTCCTCCAACCTCCAAACAGTCTTTTCTCTATGGTCTTTCCCAACTGGACACATATGGGATCACAGAAGGGATACAAACATGACCTTGCATTTGGAATATTTTTATTTTCAAATCAGGTTCACATCCAATATCTCAAATGCTCCTTACAACTACCTTGGGACACAGTGTAAAGTAATCTTCACTTTATACAGAAGCTACTGGGTTATGGAAAAGGTGACTGTCTCTCTAAGAGCCATTAGTGCCACAGTCAGGAATCCAGGGTAAGCCTGCCACCCTATAGAAATCCTCACAACTCAATGAAAGAACAGTGGCCTAGTTTCTTTAGAGAGACAGAGTGCTTGAGCCCCCATCTGAGGTCATTCCCCACTTCCTTGAGCACCCCAGTACAGCACAACCATTAGCCAGTCCTGGAAAGATCTAGAAGAGAGTAGGAAATGCTCTTGCCCCAAATCTAATCTTTCCAAGGTGAGTTAAAGAAATAAAGACTACATTCGGAGACCAAGAAAGAGTTCTTCTGTCCTCCCAAAATAGATGGAACATGTTCTAGATTTCTAAAATTTGAAACAAGAAATGTATTGCATTGATCAACAAAAAAATTTACAGTTTAAAAATTAAAACATGAAAATTATTTTTTCCAGTGGTCAGATCTTCCAAATGGCCACTCCATGCCTGCTCCCCTGGAGTCAGGCTCTGCCTTTCTTCTGTGGGGCCGCTAGACTGCAGAGCATGCATGGTCAAGGAAGCGGTCTAGACACGACCATCACCCAGGCAGCTGTTCCAGGGAGCATCCAGCTGCTGGAAGTTCCACACATGCAAGGGTCAGGGGATGGAAATCCCCACAGCTAGATTGCCTGGGAGCCCCTTCCTGGGGGGGAGCTGAGGATCTAGGAGGAAATCTGACTGTAGCAGAATCATCGAGAACACAGCTGGGCTCCCAGAGGCACCTGGGGCAGCTACACGGCACTGTGACTCAGACAAGTGGCTCTGTCTCTCCCTCATTTTCCTTCCCTCTTTTCCAATTTGTTCACAGCACAGGAAAGAGATGCTTGGACACCATCTTGAATCACAGACACAGCAAGCACATCTGTTTAATCTGATCTTTCTTAACAGCACGAAGGGGGGAAACAGAAGGCCAGAAGCTAATAAACAATCTCACGGAAGAGGGGAAGGGAGGAGAGAGACAAAGACGATATTTTCTTACACGAGACAGCAATTCGAACAACTTTGGCCACGCGGGTCCCCTTCCTGGTGGACAGCCCAAACCCAACACTGTGTCTTGACCAGGGGCCTTTGCATTGGCTTTGTTTTCATAACTTTATCAGTTGGGCTCTGATTATAACAGAATACATATTCATTGTGGAACATATAGCAAATAGTTTTCCAAACAATAAAACTATTCTCAACAGTCAATGCTGCTATTAATACTCGTGGCTTTCCACTCTGGAAAACAGCATGGAGGTTCCTCAAAAAGTTGAAAATAGAGCTACCCTATGACTCAGCAATCGCTCTACTGGGTATTTACCCAAAAGATACAAATGGAGTGATCCAAAGGGACACATGAACCCGAATGTTTATAGCAGCTATGTCCACAACAGTCAAGCTATGGAAAGAACCTAGATGCTCATCAACAGATGAATGGATAAAGAAGATGTGGTATTTATATACAAAGGAATACTATGCAGCCATAAAAAGAAATGAAACCTTGCCATTTGTGACGACGCAGATGGAACTAGAGGGTATTATGCTGAGTGAAATAAGTTAATCAGAGAAAGACAATTATCATATGATCTCCCTGATATGAGGAATTTGAGAGGCAATGTAGGGGGTTTGTGGGGTAGGGAAGGAAAAAATGAAACAAGATGGGATTGGGAGGGAGACAAACCATAAGAGACTCTTAATCTCACAAAAAAAACTGAGGGTTGCCAGGGGCCAGTCAGGGGGAGAGGATGGTTGGGTTATGGACATTGGGGACAGTATGTGCTATGGTGAGTGTTGTGAAGTGTGTAAACCTGGTAACCCTGATAACCACAGACCTGTACCCCTGGGGCTAATAATACATTATATGTTAAGAAAAAAAATACTCGTGGCTTTACTTCCATTTTTTTCCCCATTTCTTACAGGGTTGGAATCAGAGTTTTAATTTTGTAACCTGATCTTTTCACTGAACATACCGCGCAATTTCGCCCAATATTTGCTAAAATACAGTGCCTACGAATAGCAGCACATGGTTGTGTGCCCCATAATCCCTTTCCTCTGTTCTCCCTTGTTGTGTACATGGCTCAACCAGCAACACTGTCAGGCCTGGGACCCTAGGCCAAGTTGTGGAAAGGGCTCTTTCTTTTCTCACGCTTATTCTCCTCCAGACATCACCCAAAGCCCACTGTCTGTGATTTTTCTGGGGCCCCTCTTTCCATGGACTCCTTGACTGCTGTGGGGAGAGCGTGGATCAAGACCAGAAATAGACCGTGCCATGGTTTCCAATCAGGATCCATTGAAAAAAATGAAGTCCATACTGTCCTGAAAAACCCAAAGTACGTGGTTAGCCATGCTGTTTCACCTCCTGCAAAACGGGAAAAACATATTCACTGCACACACTCGTAGGGAGGGTTAGCACAATATTGGAAGCACATGGCACAGACCAGGTTTTGAAAAAAATTGGTGGGGTGCCTGGGTGACGCAATCAGTTAAGCACTGGGCTCTTGATTTGGGCTCAGGTCATGATCTCAGGGACGTGAGCTCAAGCCCAGTATCAGGCTCTGTCCTGGGCGTGGAGTCTCCCTCTCCCTCTGCCTCTCCCCGCAATGAGCGCTCTCTAAGAAAATACACAGATCTTTTAAAAAAGTTGGTTCCTATTACTTCATTTCTACATTTTTCTGTCTTCGGTATGTTTAACAGGTGATTTCTAACCGGTATGACAGATACTTCAATAGGATGAATTACATTTTGCAGGAAAGAATGACATTTCCGAAAAGGGAAGGGAGAGATCTTTCCTGAAAGAAGCTGCCAATGAAACCGAGGCCACATTTGTTTTACTTGGGTCCCTGCAGCTGAGATTTCCAAGCTACAGGGTAAAAAGTTAAAAGCGCTCTCGATTCCCCTGCCTGCTCTCTACCACACCCCCACTGGCAACATAATTCTTGGTGAGGAAGAAAAAATAAATCTATAGTTGCCTTGAAAAGCATTCATGCAAAATAAAGCCCAGATTCATAAGTAATCGGACTTGTGCATCACTTTTCAAAACAGTATCCTGTTACGAGCTAAAGCAAACAGCGGTTTCAACCCCGAGAACTGACAGGCGGTTCAGAGGGCAGATTGGAAAAGATTAAATATTTGTGTAAAATGCCACATCCCCCTTCACAAAGAGCCGCCTGAGTCTGGAATAAAAGGAAATGGGAATCGGAGGACGGGGATCCAGGAACTGAGAAGAGAGTCTTATCTTTCCAGAGGAAGGACTGATATTGGAGCACTTGGTGGGGAAGGGGAGAGGGGCAGAAATGAGGCAGAGGCGGGTGCCAGCACTCAGATCACTGCATGCCTGCGCCCAAGGCTGCACTTTTGACCCGTGCAGTGGAGTCCCGCCACAGGGGCTCAGGGGAAGATGGAAACAGGATGGTGAGAGCTTTGAGGCTGCCAGGCTGTGGTGGCAGAAAGCAGGAAAGAGGCATGCTCAGAGAAACCCACAGTCTGAGCAGTACTACATTAATTTGTAAGGGTGGGAGGAGACAAAGGTGGCCTGGGGCTGAGGCCAGCGAAACACACTGTGCAAACTGGCAGTCCAAAGGCCCACTGGTGGAGCAAAGGACAGATCAGGAAAGGGAGGAGAGGGGGTTAAGAAAGTTGTTTAAAAACAGCAGTTTCCAGCTCTGCTGACAGTCTATCAAGGCTGAATTCTGCCTCTGAGACGTTTTGGTGTCTGCCAGGAACTTAGAATTAAAAAAAGAAAAAAAAAAAAAAAGGAAAAACCTCATACAATAGCGCATTCTGTGAAGGCAGTAGGGAGATTTCTGATAAGATGAAAATCTTTTAGGAATTGGATTTTTTTTTTTTCTTTCCGTGGATTTTGGAGCTCCAAGAGCCCCACCACGAAGACTAACACAGGGCACGCCCCAGGAAAAAACAGTGCCCGGAGCCTCTGAACATAGTTCAAGGAGAAGGAGAGACCATGGGAAGCACAGCCTGTGGTCCCATGTGCTGGCTCAGACAGCGTTAGATCAGTGGTTCTCAACCCTGGCTGACACATCCGGAGGCTTTTTTAAAAAATGCCAATACCCAGGTCTGGCTCTCTTGCATTAAACTGGGCTCCCTAAACTTGGAACCCTTAAGTGGGTATTTTTTTTTTAACTCCCCAGTTCATTTGAATGTGCACCCAGGACCACGAAGCCTAAGCAAAAGATTTTCAAAGGGACTTGCTGTTGTACCCAGTCTCCCAACGAGGGGGAAGAGTATCAAGTATCCCCATCTTCCAGCTGTATCCTGGGTCCCCAAGAAGTCATGTGCCTTGGGAAGGCTTAGAACCAATCCCAAGATCTGAGGAGCTGAACCTAGTCATCAGAGCAGATGCAGGGGGAAAGAGATAGAAATCATCCAGCTGCCAACAAATGTTTAAACCACCACGATGTGCCAGGCTCTATCTATAAAGGGGACATAGACGTAATAGCAGGAGATCCCAAGGCTCTGAGTGCCCTGGGCAGGGAAAGTTGACCGAACCGTGCATAGCCTGCAGTCTACAAGCATAGAGAAGGTTAAAGGACCATTTTCAAGAGGGTCTATATATAAATGCAAATATTAAATAAGCACATGTCAAAGATTTTATTCAACTCGTTAATTAATGAGAAAATCAGTAAGACATTAAGACCGGTTGAAAGCAATTTGAAGAGCTACATATTTACAGGCAATTTACAAAAGGAATATTATGGTCAGATTGCTGGGTTAAATCCAAAATTAATATCTTAAAGGAAATAAATGATATCTTTTGGTGGCTTTTTCTTTTTCTTTTCTTTTCTTTTTTTTTTTTTTTTCTGCCAAATTACTTGCCTTTCTACCAAAGAAAAATCTACAACTGAATAGGTAACTTCACTGAGTCCGGGAATTTTTGAACAACAGTGAGCAGTGAGTTGAAGAAGCACATTGCCCTAGATAATCCTCAGGGAAGCTCTTGTCCTCTAGGACAGTGCAAGGACATGCTGCCCACTTGTCAGCCTTATTTCCAAGTTTTCGATCATTTTTCTTGATAGCAAGGGGCAGGTGGCCAGACTGCAGGTCCGGGGAACGAAGGCTGAGCTGATAGCTGCCCAGTCCCCGGAGAGAGCCCGGAGTCCACGCCGTGGTGCACCCAGCTGCGGCCACTGACATTCCCCCTGCCTCCAGCTTTCCATCCAGCAGCCTTCACAACTCACACCTCCATGCCTTGGGTCAACCGTCCAGCCCAGACCCCAGTGCGACTGAGCCGAGAGCTTTTAGCAACACGCGTGCAGGGGCCCCTTACCCCAGATGCTCTTACTGACCTTAGCCGAGACGGGCATCAGCACATGTTGAAGCCACCTGTGCTTCCGACGGGCAGCCGGGGTGCGGATGCTGCCCCGCAGGGGACCCAGCCACCAGGGGGTATGGCAGGAACAGGAAGAGGACTGAATCCAGAGGTCCTGGGAATGGGACTGCCTCCCCCGCCAACCCCTCCACACTGTCGGAGGGTCTTTTGAGACCAAAATGTGAGCAGGCTTTGGAAGCCCTGTCTTAGATGTAGGACCATGGTTGGCCAAGCAGTCCTGGAATGGTTTGTATCTACTTTCTCACTTACTTTCCCACCTAGCACTTGGGCCTGAGTCAAACCTGAGTATCAGGGCCACAGTGATGATTGAACTGAATTGGTCAAATTAGGAGAGCAAAAAAAAAAAAAAAAAAAAAAAATCAGGTAAGCACTACCTCCTGCTGGGTGTTTTAAATGCTCCTCCAGCAGGTCCTAGAAGAGCTTAGTGCATTCAGAAATACTTAGGAGGCATAGCTCACAGCCTGCGTACATTTTCAAAACTTTCTCTTTTGTGTCTTCTTTATAAATGCGGCAAATGCACCCTGAGAAAGCAGCTGAGCTCCCCACGTCCCTGGCCATGGGTGAATAGGAAGCTTGGGGCACGTACCCACCTGGTTAGTTATGAATGAATCTCTTAGGTTTGAAAGCGCTTTCACCACTTAAGGAGGTCTTGTTGTCTTGAATGACAGAATGGTGCAAATGAACTCCGCCATCCAGGCAGTAGCCTGGATGAACAAAGAAAAGGAAAGAGGTAGAGAAACAGCAGCTAAATTCTCAAAACACCCTGCCACATTGAACATAAAGGAGAGCACGGGATAACAGTTGGCCTGCTGGGCAATCAGTGTTCCTTACGTGGCAGATTTATGGGGCATTGCAGAGTGATAATGATGAGGATGATTAATAATAATAATAATCAATAAATGTTCCCGTATGTGAGGAACACAGCTAAGGACCCTCCATACATGTTGACTAACAGAATCCTCTTAACGACCCTATGAAATCAATACGATTTTCAGTTTACAAGTAAGAAAATTAAAGTTGAGAGAGTCTCATACACTCGCCCAAGGTCATACAAGTTAGATAATCAGTTCAAGTCGAGGTCTTTCTGACCCTCAGCCCCTGCTCTTCACCATTGCACGATACTTTCTGAATATGCATCTCGGAACACGTCGCCTAGAATGTCAGTTTCCTATTCCCCAGAAAAGGTTAACAAATTCCACCATGGGAAGAAGACAGAGTCCTGTTTTTCTCTGGGTACGTCCCCTCCCGGTTTCACAGAATATGTAAGAGAGAACCCAAGGTCAGGCCACAGGAAGAAGGGACTAATGGAAAAAATCTAAATTGATCAAGAGACAATTGGACAAAACACCTTTTTAAATTCACAAATTTTTCAGAAAGTTCAGAATCTTAAAATCTCTTAGCAAGTACAAAACAATAAATGTGTTAGCAAATTTTCACTCTGAAGGAAGGACCTAATTTTCTCCGATATATTCCTGACTTCCCCACCTTCTGACCTGGGAATTTCAACTCTGTACAGGCACGGGGTAATACACCTGGTCGGCTTCTTGTTAACTACTGTCTTAGCGAGCAGCCATGGCATCTTCAAACTACTACAAAAGTCTAAAAGGCAAAAGAGAGGAGGAGGAGGGCAGAGACATTCTGACTCAACCACTATATCAGAACACCAAAAAAAACGATACAAACGAGGGTCAGGAGAATGACTGTCTAAAGTGGGACAGAAGCTTCTAAAAGTTCTGTAAAGAGGGCGTCAGTAGCACTTGTGGGCTTTTTGGAAAACGCCCAAACTTGGGATCTCCTGTTTCCCGAGAACAGAGCTATTTCCTACCTAGGACTCCGTGACCCCCGGTGCCAAAAGCCCATTAGAATGTGACTTACGTCCTGCATTTGACCCATCCGATCCACATTTTCCCGTGAGTTAATAATATGACCCCTGCGAGGGGTCTTGCTGTGTGTACTGAAACTGTTAACTCTTCTATGGACTGCTGGGTTCCGTATTTAATTTCCAGGAGGAATTTCAGAAGGTCAAAGCCCCCATCGGTGAAGAATGCCACGTGAGTAATGAAACAAGGCAGGCAAGTTCACCCGGGAGGAGATGGCAGTCTTTAAGCATGGTTGACAAAAGACCTTTAGACTGTAGACCTTTGGGGCCTGGGGCGGAGTGAACAGAGAAGAAAATGAGCTCAGGGAGAGGGATCCTTAAATCAGTGGGGAAAAGCAAAACATCTGATAGCCAGAGTCACAAGCTACTGGCACATTTGGTTTCCATTAATTGTACAAGCCGTGGTTTGGGTTGTTACTGTCGATGTTGTGCTTGTGCACTGGGTTAATGGGCAGCCTCAGCAGAGGCAGTAATAAAGATGTAGTGGAGTAAGTGTGTGAAGGAATTAAAGCTACAACTTACCAGGGTGTGCAAAAAAAGAAATCCAAGTATTTGCAGGTCCCCGGCTCTCCGAAGAAGCCTGTGGTTTCCCACACTTAACAGAGAGAGCCCCACAAGGCGTCAGCTTTCTCATTTCAAAGTCAAAGTCATCCAAAACCAAACAGCAGCCTCACAGCAGAATGGTTTCTCTCTGATTTACACATCAGTTTCTCTTTGTGTTGATTTAGCAGCGGTCATCTTTGGCTGCACTTTGCAGACAAGGGTCTCTTCCTGCTGGTCCCTGGGATGCTGTCAGCCCGCCTAGGGTAGAGCGGTGACAAGACACTCTGTGCTCAGTCCGAAGGCAGAGGAAATTTCTGGCACTTTCTCAGATTTCTGTTTTGTAATGTCAGTCCCAATACTGTCATGTAAGTAGTTCTTCTTCAGGTTAGTAATAAATGATGTGGCTTACTGGACATGGGGAAAGGAGGAATTTACCAACTGGCATATTCCATGTGTGCATTTCTGTGACTGGAGGTCAGAATGTCTAAGCTACATGAACTTCTGAGGCTGCAAAGAGTCTATGGCAGCCGTCCCCAAATCACTGGAGGTAAGATAAGATAGTAACTGTTGGGGCACCTGCGTGGCTCAGTGGGTTAAGTGACCGACGCTTGATCTCAGCTCAAGTCTTGATCTCAGGGTCATGAGTTCAAGCCCCAAGGTGGGCTCCATGCTGGGCATGGAGCCTGCTTAACAGAAAGGAAGGAAGAAGAAAGAAAAAATAATAATAATCACTCCTTTACGGAACTTATAATGTTAGGCATTTTTCATACATTAGATGCCTACTTCTACTCTCAACTCCAGGCCCTCCCTCAGCCTTCCTTTTCTCCAAGACCTGATGTGATGCTAAAAGGGAACCTCCTGAGTATTTATTTTAAACAGTTGCTTAGTGGATGCGGAACCTATGCTAGTCAACCTTGGCAAAGTCGTCTGTTTCTTTGGTTTATAGCAGCAGTGTGGAAAGACAGTTTGGAACACGGGTCACTGTAATATTTCTCAAGGAAGCTGTCAGTACCTAAATCCCTGGGAACTGCCATTCTGCTGGTAGGCTTTCCAAATATGAAGAGCGATGCTGGGAGCAGAGGGAATGACTTGCTGCGTTCCTGAGTTAGCTGCCCCATGTCACTCCCGGAGTTGACTGACTCTGCAGAAACTCACCAGCCCTTGCTGCCTGCGCAGCAAACACCGCCCACATTTCCGTCCCCCGACCTCCTCTTGTTTTTGGAAAGCCCCTTGGCTCTCACATATTCCCAACCAATCCTGCGTAACTGCGTAACTACCACTTAAGAGAAATTTAATTTTCTACTCAGGGTGTTCGCCTCTCTTTGAAATAGATGTTAGGCACTCTGCTTTATAAATTCTCCCCAAATCTCAAAAGCACTCTGAGAGCCCCTGAGAATAGAGCATCTACATGATTCCTACCCTGAAAGACATGGTGTCCCCTCTTAGGTCAAGAGTCGATAGCACCTATGTGGTCCTTGATGATAGGGATTTACATGTCTTCCGCTGTGTACCCGGCATTGAGTAAGTACTGGGTAGGGTTTGTTGATCCTGCATTGGGGTGTGTATGTGCGCTCACATGCACAAAAAAATGGGGGTGTGTTCAGCTGTGAAGGCAGGCGGTGAAAAGAGAAACCCAAAGAATTAGATCATTTCTATAATCAGTGTTGTTTACTATTTATTACCAAGGGAAAATACAGTAGCAATAAAGAAAGCTTTCTGATTATAGGGGAGAGAAATACTATGTATCTTAGGTTTTCTCTTTCTTTTCTTTTCTTCTTCTTCGTCTTCTTTTTTTTTTTTTTTTTTTGCCAATGTAACATTTAGACACACTAACATTTTTGCCTTCAGTTGCCATTATCAGTAAACAGCTGTTGAAAGACTTTTTGGACAACCTTTCTAAAGTCAATGTCTTTCAAAGACCCGCTTCTCTTCCATCCTTTCACTGGCAGGCCAAGGTCAAAGGAACATGGAGTGTGTGTGTGTGTATGTGTGTGTGCGCATGTCTCCCTGTATTTTCCCATCTCATCCCTCCTTCTCTTTCTCCCTCTTCCTTTCCTACCCATTATTATACACACATTCAGGTTTTGTCAGCCAGTGGGCATTGAAATACTATGTCCCTGCATATTTGTATAAAATAATCCAACTGAGAGGCACCTGGGTAGCTCAGTGGGTTAAGCCTCTGCCTTCAGCTCAGGTCATGATCCTGGGGTTCTGGCTGCAGGCAGCCTACTTCCTTTAGCCTGATGTACCCTAGAAACGTTACTGCTCTCTCTGTATGCCAGGAGAGGCTTGGGAAACATCAGTGCAGCTCTGAAGTGAAATTCTTCCCTGTGATCATCACCATCTAACACGGGATACTGTGAAGACAAGTGAAGTGACTAGAGTCCCACTTGTGTTGTCATTTTTGGCTATTTCATTATTTACATCTCTAAACTTCTCTATTAGCCTATAACCTTTCAGACCTGTAAGAAAAAAGCATAGTTTACTTACAACTATGTCAAATTTTTACGGCCATGTCCAACTGAGCCACAAGGAATCTAAGGTTACTAGCTAAGAACCACAGTCGCTTCTGCAGGAAGAGAGGTCTAGAGCCAAGATGGATCTGACCAGGATTGTTCCAGATCCAAGATGGATCTGACCAAGTTGGCAAGAGACAGAAAGAGGGAGGGAAGGAAGAAAAGTGGTTCCTTTTGCCAGCTCCTCAGGGTGTGAACTTAATTCTGGGAGCGGGAAGTTCATCTGTAAGTTGAACTCCTTTAAATCTAAGGTCTGATCTCAGAGTTGTAGCAACTGTTTTTGAATTTTCAAAAGACTCACCAACGACTAGTGGTCCAGATGGGACTACTGCCATGTAAACTCTTGAAGATCACCCAGAAATGATAACTGACTGGGGTGGGGTGGAAATGCAGTCCCAAAAGATCTGTCCAACCAGAAGCTCAGGAGGTGACCTGACCTGGGATCAGGGTCTTTGTGGATAGAGTGACTGTAAGGATCTGGAGATGAGATTGTGCTGGATTAGGGTAAGCCCCAAATCCAATGATGATGACTGTCATTCTAAGACACAGACAGGGATCAGACACAGAGAGCCCAAATGCCCAAGGCCATGGCAAAGCAAAAGCAGAGACTCTGCAGGAGACTCTACAGCTTCAGGCAAGAGGACACTGGAAGATTCCAGAAGCTGCCAGGAACTAGAGGGCACCTGGGACAGATTCTCCCACAGAGCCTCCAGGCGTCCAAAGTTTTGGCCACTGATGATCGCACGTGGAACCCTATCAGACTATGAGCTCCCAAAGGCTCGTAGGGTCTCTTTCCTGTGACACTCTTGGCCCCGGGCACAAGTTTAAAGAATGATGGGATAAGTGAGTGAGGCCACCTTGCCTAATCCTGGCTCAACAGGGGATGGCTGATCTTCTTTGGAAGGTGTTCAGTGGAAAGTCACCAGCACAGTCATTTCAAACGGACACATATGGCTCCCCAGCCTGGGCTCAATCCGTCAGGACCCCCCTCAAGTGGTGGTAAGCACCAACCCAGGCTTTCTCCGGCTCCGTTCCACAGGGAAATGCTTGGCTGATGAACCCACAAGCTGCCTCGCCCTCGGGGGCCCACATAAGCCCAGGGGAGCTCGTACGGCCATCCCAGCCGGCAAGCCTGGAAGTCTGCTCTGTTCTACCCAGGCCAGAATCACACTACCGCCTGGAATGTGTGTGCCTTTGGGACAAACCCTGGATCCTTCCTAACTGTACAGCTGGGGGATGTTTAAGCGTCCACGCCCTTTTGCTGGTAGTGCGGCTCTTGCAGCATGATCAGAGCTGGCAGCAAATTTCCGTACCGCGGTTGTACACCTGTGGCCTAGACAGTGACTGCGCTCTCCCGCTCTGAGACCAGGGTGCCTGGCCATTTCGGGGTAAGAACATCAGCTGCCGGTTCTGCTCAAGGAAGCGTTGGGTATTCAGACTGAGAAGACTCTGGCCAAATAGGGTCCTGGGGTGGACTTCTGGGGAAAGGCCAGGAGACAAGGCCTTTGGTTAAGAAAACCAACCCAGCCTTTCTGCCTCAGAGATGCCAAGCCAAAGCTCAGCCTGCTTCCACGAACGCTTGGATTAAACCTCGGGGCTCAGCGGCCATCCACAGGAGCCGGCAGGAGGAAGCTCCAGCCCTGGGAGAGGTTGTGTTCAAATCTTTAAGACCTGGATTTCGCTTTTGTGCAAATGCAACACAGCTAGCATTCTAAGCTGACAACTGATGTGCGCCAGAAGTTGAAAGAGGGAAGAAGGACAAATACCTTTGGGTCAGACATTCAAATACATTGCAGAGGTCAAGCAGGGCAGTGAGGATATTGACCATAACTGAACGTAACATTTGCGCCCCATGGTCTGGTCTTACAGAATCTCACAGCGCTTATGGGCCTTCCATACCAAAGTCAGAAATGAATGACGAGACCCCTGTACAGAGTACCTATCAGTCAACACACCTGTATTCACTGCCTGCCATGAAAGGAGAGTTTGAGACCAACCCAAGCTTTGAAGTTCTGTCATGACAAGTGCTGTCAGCTGGCCATGCTCTCTCCCACATCACAAACCCCTCTCTTCTCATCTCCATCTATTGGAATCCTACCCAACCTCCAAGGTCATGTCAAAGGCAGCCTCCTCTGTGAACCTCTTTTGAATCCATCCCCAGCCCTGTCCTCACAAATATAATCTTTCCTCTCTTGGAACCTCTCATAGCATCTAGTTTCTGCTTCTACAATGACACTGATCAGAACCTGCTTTGGAGAAGTTCTTTTCAGAAGAGTCACATTCCCAGCAAAGTTATAAATCCCTTGAAAGTGGCACCATGCTTAACACTGTAACTTCTGCAATGCTCAGCACAAGGCCCCACAGAGCAGCTTGTAAAATGCATTTATTTAACATTTTTCAACTGTCTATTAAGGTGAAGATTGGAGGTGATGAATGAATGTTTTTCCCATTTGGAGTGGTTCTTGTCTTCCTAGGATGCTTTTTAAAGGACACACGCACACACAGCTCTAAGAAGACAAAGCAGGTACAAAAAGAGGAGTTAGAGTAACAGAGTATGGGGACTAAAAACACAATAATCAGTGGGCCCCAAAACAGAAATTAAAGTTTCATTGTTATCAGAATGTTTTCCTTATTTGTATTGCAGGTTAAAATTACTAGACAATCCAATCTTCCAGGAAGAAGTACAGTTACTGGGCTCAAAGTTGGGAGGCTGGAGTTCTAGTCCTGGTTTTGCTGTGAACCAGCCCTGTAATTCTGGGTGAGGCAAAATCCCTCAGGACCCAAATTTCTATAAAATTAGAGAATTCAACTAACTCATCTCTATGGCTTTACAATTTTGTGCTCTTTAAAAACATGTCATTTGCACTATATCCCTTGGGTCCTCCCAAGAATAGTAAAAAGCAGAAGCAGCTCTCTGCTTAGGGAAAAAGAATGACTTCTTTTGCCTTTCTATTTGTCCTCTGAGATTTTCTCAACAATTTTTCCTATTTCTAATTAGGATACTTACTCTACCCCTACTTCATATTCAAAAATAAACAGCTGCTCAAAAATTTAAAAAAAAAATACAAACTAGATTAGATTAGGCTAGGTTAGGTTAGATTTAGGGGAATGCCTTACCAGAAAAATGTAAAACATATGAAACCCCTTTAATAATTCCATGCCGTGGGGGCACCGGGGTGGCTCAGTTGCTTAAGCGTCCGACTCTTGATTTCAGCGCAGGTCACAATCTCAGGGTCCTGAGATAGAGCCCCATGTTGGGCTCTACACCGGGCGTGGAGTCTGCTTAAGATTCTCTCTCTCTCCTTCTTCCTCTGCCCCTCACCATGCTCTCTCTCTCTCTCAGAAATAATAATAATTCAATCCCTTCTCCTTTGAAGAAGAAAAGATCCATGTTCAACAACATTTCAGTCAACACTTTTGCCCATACTTAACCACAATAAGATGACTCTCATAATAACATAATAATAGAATAAATAGGATAAATATTGCAATAGTATGGTAGTTTAAGATTTGTTGGAATTGTTTAAGCCATGACATCCTGTTTTTATTTCATTATCCAGAAGTTGTTTTGGTTCCAGTTCCGAGCTAATTAAACTTTAAGACCAACGACATCATTTGCACTTCCAAGCAAGTGTATGGGAAGTAGTGATGTGAATATCACTTGAGTAATGAAAAGGAATGATTTCTGGCTTTCGAGTTAAGTCTTTCGTATTTGGTAAGTATTGAGGAGAAGGAAAAGAAAGACATGACTCATGAGCATGGAGTTAAGTTCAAGAGTAGGAAAAAAAAGAGAAAAATTTTAATTCGAAACTAGTCCATCTATGTATAATGCTGGGGAAAGGGCCTCATGTTACTGTATAAGGTTACTCACTGAGTCTTGACCGTTTTGTATGTGTTGGGGGTTGGAAGGGAGATTATGAACACAGCACATTTCATTTCGAATATTAATTGTTATTGGAAAATGGGATTCAATATAAGTATTGCCATCCTAAGTTTATGCTCATGGAAATCTACTCATCCCATGCATCTATAGGACCACCTTGTAGAGAAGGCTCTGTTGTAAAGCCAAACTTAATTCATTAAGCACTTCGATGACAAGGACCTCAGTAGCCAGCCAAGTACAATCATTAAGATCAGGTTTTTCTTCTTCTTCCTAAACAGTCCCCTGTCTCTGGCCTTCAAATAGTGTCCTGATTCCCCTGTGTGCATACCTGCACTGAGAAGGATCTCCTCCTCCCTCAGAAGGTCCCATGCTACACTCTCCATGCCCTGCACTGTCCTTCTAGGCACTCATATGGGTCTTCATTATATATGGATTTGCAAGATTATTTGATTAATGTAATTCTATGTCCCATCACTAGAACCTCCATAGATTAGAAGCTCCTTGAAGGTAGGGACTGGCTTCGGTTGATTCCCCAGAGCCTCCTATGGTGCCTAGCATGTAGTAGATACTCAACCAAGTTTCATGAACTTGGGAAAGGCTGCATACAGTGCTAGCACTGTCTTCCAGCTGCTGACCTTATAGGATAAAGAAAGTCACACAGGTGCCCAATAGAGTCTTTTATACATGTGTCTGGGTAGCCCTGCCTTTGTAACACTGCTCTCACATACCAATATCTGGGAAGGATGGCACACATTTTGGAAGCCAGGGGGCTTACGCACATTATATTACCATTTATCTTTCTCTGATTGTTGCTTGACTCCTCAAGTAGGACATACACTTTTTGAGTACAAGGACTTATGTGGAATTCACCTGCTAGGCTTGTCACTAAGAGGACCTTGGCCCTTTGCCCTCAAGAACTTCCAGTCTAGGAAGGGCCAGTGTGGATATCATTAAAACTGATGTGATCAAATTTCAACTTCTGTTGTAACATTCTCTGAATGGTACAGGAAAACTGAGAAGGGAGAAGCTTCTCAGATGATGTGTTATTGGGTCTGTGACTCAAGGATGAGCCAAAAAGAAAGCCTGAACTGCTGAACTCGTTGGTGGAGGCTAGTGTCTCTTAGCTCAGCTCACCCTAGTTCCCAGAGATGGATGAATGTCAAGACGCTTGGCGTTTCTTATGATGCCTACTTTGCATGCTCCCTGTCCCTGAATTTGCAAGAATTGGAGATTCAGAAAGGTAGTCTATCTCCTCCCTCTGCCTTCAGACGTGAACGGCTGTGGTTATTAAAGCACGTGGGCCTCTAATACCAGCTGCAGAGGTCACTGTTACTACTCGAGTCTCCTTCGAAGCCATTTCTTACCCAGAATAAGATTATAAAAGAAAGCAGGCAAATCAATAAAATATACTGACTTTGTTACTGTACCGATAGGGATGTGGCGACTGTGACGTTATCCACGGTCTGGGGCCAAACTGTCAGCTTCCCATTTCCAAGGCTTTTATTTTCCTCCATTCCATTCTCCTCTGTAATCTTTGGCCCATTTGCTGGGACTTTTTCTACAGCCGGGCAGAAAAAGTCCAGGTGTGGTGCCAAGGCCGATTTATGTCTTCTCCTGAGATGCTCAATTTCCCACTTAGCGAAAGCTGGCTTGCCGGAGATGGTGCCTCTGACGAAATCTCTCTTCGGCCCAGAGGTAGCCAAGGCCCAGCTCCTGGGAGGTCCCTCCCTTACCTTAGGGAGCCGGAGAGGTTCCCACGTTGTGGTCCCCGTGCGATTGTCAAGTCTTTCTGATCATTTCCTTACAATTAGGCTGAAACCCAACTTGGAAGGGGTGTGCGTGTGTTTTTTTCAGTCTAACTTCCTGCGGCCTGAACACACTGACAGCTTCTGACAGTTTGAATTTTATCTCTCTACTCCGGGAGCCACACAGCCGAATTCTATTTCTTAGTCAAACAAACAACTACAGAGGGTTCATTCTGTGACCACTTCAAAACAGGATGCGGAGGTGAGGGATGGCAAGAGCGGGTTTTACATAATGAGGGAGGCTGGGGGCCGTGGCTGACCCCCACGGGGTCTGCTCCCTTCCCGCCATGGCCTCTGTTCCGCTTGGACCGCTGCACCCTCAGTCCTGGATGACCAGGCTCCCTTCCCAGGACCAGTGCCCGGCCCCCACATCTGGCCCATGGTCTACTTGCAAAGGAACCATGCTGCCCCTCCTGCGCTCGGAGAGCGGACAGAACCACGGAGGTCATTGCCAAAGACACTCCCCACTCATCCGCAGCTCCAATGGGTCTCTAGGGGGAGTCTGCCTCCGGTCTCCATGTAGGTGGGCCCAACCACAGAGGGAAAGCTCCATGACCTCTTTCAGATCCCACCAAAGGAAGAAGAGAGCACATCCAAAGGGTCCAGATGTGAGTGATCTGGGACAAGGAGGAGTAGGATGACACTGGCCCCCATCCCTCACCTCCACTGTCACCCTTGCTGGACATGGCAAGTGTTTCCCTTTGGAACTTTGGCTCCAGTGACTGCAGAGAACCCTCCAGAAGGCCACAGGAAGGTCTACATTTGAAAAACCGATCATTTCCCCTGCTGCTGAGAAGCGAGCCAGAGCAGCCTAACCTCGGCTTCACCTTGGGAAACATGGCCTTGGCTCAGGGAGGTTTGAAAGCATAAACTCCCCGTAGGCCTCCTCAGAGCTCTGGGCAACTCATTTATGAAGCTTCAAAACAATCGCAAGTCTTCTGCAAAAGGCCTTTGGGGGCCACCCACTCCGGACATGAATCATTTGTATGCGTATCTGTGCACCGACCCCACCCCCCCAAGAATGCCACCCACGGGCTGCAAGGACCCAGGGGCTTTCAGAGGGAAATTTCGGGCAAGGAAAGAGACCCTTTCTCCATCCGGTTCACCGCTCGTTGGAGGTTTATGTATCGTTCAGGCCACGAAGGAATCAGAGCAGACCTCCTGTGAAACCCTTCCCGGCCACCTACACAGACTTAGTAACTCCAGTCGGCCCCGGGTTTCCTTATCTCCCAGCCTGGGTTTCCTAACCGAAGCCAGAGGGCCCCACAGAGCAAGGCAATTATGACCATGGGTCTAACGCTCCAAGTTAACATACGAATTTTCCAATCAAAGGTAGTTTAAGAGAACAACTTTAGAAGAGGCGATGTATGCAAATTTTCATGTCTACTTTAAAAGGGGTGCATGTGCTAAAAGGGGTGCTGAGAAGTTGGCAGCTCTCTCAAAGTTCACCAAGAGACACTGGAAGTCCATTCTTCCCCAAATACCTTGTATGGCTGAACGGTTTCAGAGCCTTCACTAAGCCACTGTGTCTAGGGTGCCCAAGCCCCGTGTCCAAGCAGAAATATATTGCTTCATTTGTTGAAAGAAAGAAAATCAAGCAGAAATGCAGACCTCAAGCTCCAAACAGAACTAATTCAGTCCACACTACTTTCTGCCTATAGAATATTAAGATAAGCTTAATTTGATTATAAAGAGACTTACACACCCACCAAGCAGAGGTTATGAATAATCTGGAGATGAGACTGGCTTTCAAAGTGGAAAAATGAACTTCAGTCTGTCAGGTGAAAATGTTCCTGTGAATTAATAACACAAATAACGTGAGGCTTTCTGAGTGTGGCTATGAAAGAATTAAGTTACCTCCTGTCACGTCAAGCTGTGCACTAACTTCAATGGTCAGAGGCTCCCAGGATCCAGGAGCTGGGTTTGGAACTCCTTCTGAGAAAAATAAATGCCAAAGCCTGCCCCACCACAGTGAGATCCATCCTGTCATCCCCGCTGCATAGAACCAGTGCCCGTGGGGGGAGATCCGAATTTCGAGAGATCTGAATTTGAGAAAAAGAAGTGCCCAGAAACCTTAACAACATGGAGATGAGATTATGCAAAAACCATATGAATATTTAAAATGCTTAGCGTCTGATCAAAAAGGGACTCGTTAAGATTGGCTCGGGTGGTTGGGTAGTATATTGGCCATTACCCTTCATAATCATTTCTGGAGAGATAGGCAAAACTCAACCAGGGTGAACATTTTAATTAAGAGGCTCGGTCCTCAGGTCAGCTTTAGGACCTCCATTTGGCCTGGGTGGGCCACCTCGGAACCTTTGTTACTCTCTGGTGTCACAGCCGTGCTCGCTCATGTCTTTGGAGAAACACACCTGGAGAGCAGAGGCCCACTGATTGGGAATGTCCTGTTGAGAAGTGTGCAGTGGGTCCCAGAGCAAAGGGTGGGGGATTCCGCGATGAGGTGACAAGTTGTAGCCTTGGACACATGTGCCATTTGTCCATTCCTGGCCACTATGGAGAGTCCCTTAAACTTACCAAGAACTTATTTCTGACACAAAATAAGCCCGAAAGGAAATGAATCTGGGAAAGCATCTCCCCAAGGCCCTTGGCCTCCCCCAGCCTACACACCCGCGTTTCCAGAAGGTACATGCCCACCTCTGTGATGGGTCTTTCTCAAAGGCTCTTCCTGCCAGGAGGTAATGAATTGGACTAGACGGTGTTTGGCAGCGGAAGCCTGGGAGTGATTTTGAACACAATGGGTCTTTACAGGCATCTGTGAGTGCCCTCCCTCCCACAAACCAGCTACTTTACTTCTCAGAGGGGCCTGTAAGGTAGGGCTGTGAGGGACCGGGCTTTCTTTATTACAGAAGGAAGTGATCAGGTGATTGCAGCCTGTTGATAAATCCCACCCCGCCCTTCCTAAGGGTGAAATAAAACAGGAAATGAAGAAATGGAGAGATGTGGGAATGATACAAAAGAAAACCGACTTTGTTTGCAAAATATGAAGAAGGGAAGTGTGAGCGGACCTCGCAGGGATCTGCCTGTGCTATATTCCTTACCACATGGGTGTTAACACTCCTAAGGCCACATCTGCAGCATTTTCGGTCCCCAGGCCTTACTCCTGTCTGGGACAAATTTGAAACTTGGTAAGTGTTTCTGAATTAGCACGTTAGCCTGCAAGTAAACAGCCGCAAGTATAGGCCAATAGCATTTATTTAGGTCAAAGAAACTCAAGTCTGGGAGGACAGATCAGGAAGAAAGCCAAACAGTGCCCCACCTGTAGGGTGAAAGCAAGGGGTTTTTATAACAAAAAGGCAGTGGGGAGGAGCAACTCCATGAGTTAAGAAGAGAAAAAAAAAAGGCCGAACTGTTCTTGGCTGTACACCAACGGACTGACTACCACTTCTATCTTCAGTAAGTCCACAAGCATCAGTGTTGTGACCAGGATGTCCCTTTTCCCACTGACTCCTCAAGCAGTTGCTTAAAAGAATTGCCATTTTGCCCAATCTGAAGATTTCTGGCCCTGTTCAAACACAGACCGGGTAAGGCACTTTCCCTGCAGCAGCCACTCCTGCTTCATTTTAAAATGGCTCCCATCGTGTCCATTTTTCACAGCTGGTGCTAAAGGAAATACGTTGGAACAGGCTGAACGTAGAATGATTGTTAAAAGAAAGGTGTCTCTCCCCTCTCCCATCGTCAGGCCACAGAGAGTGATTTGAATTAAGGTAAATGTGAAGGCAGAATTCCTGAAGAAAATCCTGCCCCACAAAGGAAGTGGGAGTCTAGGCTGTTCCTGAAGAATCTTCAACATCTTCTCAAATACAAGCCGCCATCTTAGCTTCGGATGAGCAAAGATCCACTTCCTTAGAGGTAGGAGCACGGGAAAACCTCGTTCATGCAGGTAAAAAGGAATTCAGCAGGATTGTAGGGGGGCTGCTGTGCCAAGGACCCTCCCTAAAATCTCTAAAACAAATCCCTAAAACAAATATAGATGTATTGAATTTCAAGCTTCAGCCAGTGGAAAGCCATTTTGCTTTTCAGGATTTCAAGCCTCAGCCTGTGGAAAGCCATTTTGCCTGCCTTCCTTCCTTCCTTCCTTCCTTCTTTTTTCTTTCTTTCTTTCTTTCTTTCTTTCTTTCTTTCTTTCTTTCCACCCAAAATTTGAACTCAGAGATGTTTCATTTCTAAATGCAAAGCTGAAGTATATGACAAAGGATCTACTTTGATTGATTTGTTTATATATTTAGAGTGAGAGTGAGCAGGGAAAGGGGCAGAGGAAGAGAGAGAATCTTAAGCAAGTTCCATGCCCAGTGCAGAGTCTGACTCACGGCTCAATCTCAGAATGCTGAGATCATGACATGAACCGAAATCAAGAGTTGGACGCTTAAACCAACTGAGCCACCCAGGAGTCCCAATGATACACTTTTTAATAATAGCTTTTGTTCTAGTAGCTAAAATAACTGAGGGGTATTTTTTTGGGAAGAATAGCTGAGGGGTATTATTTTGGGGAGAATAGCTCACAATATAAATTTGTCCTAAACTTCAGCAATCTTTTCTTTTTTTTTTAAGGTTTTATTTATTTGTTTGACAGAGAGAAGGAGACACAGTGAGAACACAAGCAGGGGGAGCAGGAGAGGTAGAAGCAGGCTCCCCGCCAAGCAGAGAGCCCGATGCAGGGCTCAATCCCTGGACCCAGGGACCACCACCTGAGCCAAAGGCAGACGCTTAAAAACTGAGCCACCCAAGCACCCAAACTTCAGTAATCTTATGGTTATCAAGTTTGGTTACTATTTTATCATTCTGCTCTTAGGTTAACAAAAGGAACTTTCTATTTCCAGCCAGAAATGCTACAAGATAGAAGAATTTAGGGAGATCTGAAAAACAACTGTCAAGGCAAGCATTACAGGTAGGCTAAAACAATGAATAAAGGTACTCTACCTTCTCCAAACAGCCCCATATCCTTATCATGCCTACACTTCCTGGAGTCTGAGATTATTGTAACAGTATAAAGGAGCAAACCATCCAGTACCCATTTCCACAAAACTTTTGCTTACAGCTATAGGCTCTCCTTGGCTGAGACTATCTCCTTTGGGTTCTCTGGTTACAGAAAATGTTCCATAATAGCTTTAATATCATTCTTCAATTCTTTGATCCACTGTTCTCCCTCCTTAGCTACTCGTTAGTCTGGCACTTCATTCATTCGTTCGTTCATTCCCTCATTCATTCGTTTGTTCCTTTCACAATAGGAATTGTGTGACATAAGGTCCTAGTGCTCACATAACTTGCATTCCTCGTGGAGGCCAGCAATCAAGCAGCAAGCCAAGAATCAAATACAATGAAGCATCTGGGGGTTTCCTGCAGGATGAAGAGATAGTAATTTAATTGACCCCAGAAAAAAGTATATATACCCTCCGTAGGACAAAAGGAAGGCCTTGTTCAGACCAAGAAGTCCAAAGTCAACCTTGTGATTTCCACGTTCCCATTAGTAGGACCTTGCTGGTCTTTTGGAGCAGCTCCGTGCTGATATAGCTTCCAGCCCTCTGCTCACAGGCCCACCAAGTGACTTCTTTCCAGCCGAGGAATTATTTGTGTTTGAGGAATCTACTTAAATGAAATGACAGCTGGGAAATTCATCACAGGACATTTCCAGAAAGAAACTCAGCCAGAGGAGAGTAGAGTGTGCACCGAGGCCTGGTCCACCTGTGCCCAGACATCATTACTGGCAGCCCTCAGGGGTCCTCTTAGACCCCAGTCTCATTATTTGTTTCACGGGGCCTCAGGCAGGGGCTTTTTTTTTTTTTTTTTTTTTTTGCCTTTTCAGGGTGTTTATAGGTTCTACCTGCAGCCAATCAGAAGAGGGCAGGGTGCACATGGAATCACCGTTTGGTCTATGGTGATTTGCTTTAAGAAGAGGTCTACACTGTCGTAGATCTTGCTGGTAGTGATACCACCAATCTGAGTCCCTGACATGTACAAATCTCAGCACCCATAGCTTTCATGCCTACAGGCACTCTTCATAGGCAATCCTAAAGGGCTATGGTGTGGGTGCTGGGTGATTCTGAAGAAGCATAAATCCAATGACCATAATGTAAAGGATCTATGAGGGAAAGCATTTTGGTTCACCAGTAATACAAGTCTAGCTGTCCACCCAGGGTCTACATTCAATTCAACTTCATCATTTTACATGTCACACAGTAACACTACATATGCAATAGTCCCCATGAAATCCAAACATTGTTTTTTGTTTTAAAAAAAAAAAAAACACATCTTGAAGGAGAAAAACAAGCTGGAGCACTTAAACCACGAGGTAACAAACATTGTTTTAAAGCAATAGATATTACAACAGTGAGTTTCAGCACAAGGACAAACTGACCAACTGACAAATTTGGAGGTCAGAGACACACGAGCTCCTAATATGATTCCCTGATTCTGACAAAGGTGATACTACCATTTCATTGAAAAAAGATTCAACAATAAATAATGATGCTGGATCAGTTGGATATTCTTTGGGGAAAGAATGTATCTTGACACAACATCATACACACACGAAAATGAATTCCAGATGGATGGTAGATGTCAAGGTGAAGGGTACAAAAATAAAAGAGAAAAACATAAGAAATCATCTTTGTGAACTTGGAATTGATAAAGACAAATAGGACATAAAAATATTATGCATAAAGGAAAAATGCAGTGAATTGGATTATATTAAAACTAAGAACTATGGTCTTTCAAAAGACACCATTAAGAGAGTCAAAGGGGCAACCCACAGATTAGAGAAGATACTAACAAGATATATATATATATAAATCTGACAAAGTACTCATACTGAAAATATATAAAGCTCTCCTAAAAATCGATTCTGTAAAAGTTAGCCAGCAGAAAAATGGACAAAAACTCAAAAAGATGCTTCCTAAGTAAGAATGTCCAAGTGGCTAGTGAGCATACAAAAAGATGGTCAGGGCACCAGGGTGGCTTAGTCGGTTGAACATACTACTCTTGGCTTTGGTTCAGACCATGATCTCATGAGTCCATGCTCAGTGGGGAGTCTGTTTGCTTGAGATTCTCTCTCTCTCTCTCTCCATCTATCTCTGCTCCCCCACCCTAACTCTCTCTCTCAAATAAATAAATAAATAAATATTTCAAAAAAAATTTTTTTAAACATGTTTAACTTCATTAGTCATCAAGGAAATACAGATTGAAACCACCATTAGGTTAGGTTCTTCACCAAGACAACTAAAATATCAGTAAAGATCGCTAAATATTAACAAGAATGAGGAGCAACTGGAACATCCCCATGCTGCTGTTGAGAGCATTCACTGGTGCAACCATTCAGGAAAACTGGCCTCGTCTCCAAAAGCCAGCACACGTGTACCTTTGAAGGGCAACAGAAATGTGTGAACTGCACACCCAAAGACATGTCCCCAGACTTCTAGAGTGGCAATCTTCATTGGAGCTATAAACAAAACCACCAAGTACCCAACACCAGTAGAATGGACGAGTGCTTGTATTCCATTTACACGATGGAATACTATACAACAATGAGAAAGAATAATATACAACTCTTCACAATGACATGAGTGAAGCTCACAGTCGCACTATGGAACAAATGAAGGCAGACATAAGAGAAGAATTATCCACCCTGACTCCATGTATAAAACAGGTACAAACAGGTAGGATAATGGTCACTCTTTTGGGAGGAGTGATTGGACAATGACCCCGAAGAGTATTCGGTTACTTATTCTGGATTCTGGTTTCACAAATGTGTTCAATTTGCACATATACATTGAGCTTATGATACATGCACTTTTCCAGATATGTATACTTCAATAAAAAGTTATAAGCAAACAACAGTTCTTGTTGATATTCCCACAATAAAGACGTATATATATGATCAACTCTGCAGAGTTGTGATGTCCAGTTTAAGACCTAAAGTGTGCTCAAAATCTGCTGTAAATGTGTTTTCTATAATGATGTAAGAGTTGGAGAAATACGCCTCGTACCAGCTCCAGAGAGTTTGGTCATGTGCACACGCATGGGAGATGGCATGAGGTTTGCATTACTAATGCACTAAATAAGAATAATAGGAAAAATATGGTGCCCCAAAGAAAGCCAACTCCTTCTGCTGCTATGAAACTGAGAAAAGCTCAGAAATGTTACCTGGAAATTTCACGGCAGAAAGCTCGTGCTACAGTTTCATTCTTGGGTTGGGGAAAATGCCAAGGTTTCCAGCTAAGAGTCTATGACAACACATCGCCTTGCTAATTTTTTTTAAAACCTGTAACTCTGGTCTCCCCAACTAGACCATAAGCTCATTAAGAGCAGGGGCTTGTTCTATGTCTCCTTAAATTCTAGGCACACAGTGTCTTTTTATTTTTTGATAGTTAAATAAAATTTGATAATTAGAATCTTCTATTCTAACTGGAGGTAATGCATTTGAGGCAAAGGTGGCAGAGATGGTGGGTTGGATGTTATGTGGGTGACTGAGCTGATAAGTGACTCCTTGAGCTTCTTTTGTCCTTTCTGGCAGAATGCCTGGTTGGAGAAGGGGAAGGGGAGACTCCAAACTCTGACTCGCGTTTGCAGTTATGAATCAAGGGCAATTGAGGGATGAAAAGAATACTCCTGAGCCAACCATGGAAGCCCATTGCAAAATGGCACATGAAGTGTGGTCCCAGGGACTTAAACATCTTGTCATATCTGGGACCTCAGGTTTTCAATTGTTATGGGTTAAACTGTACCTCCACAACCACCAAATTCATGTTAAAATTCTAGCTTCCAGTACTTCAGAATGTGGCTTTATTTGAAAGTAGGGTTGTTACAGGTGTATTAGTTAAGGTTTGACCATACTGGAATAGGATGGGTTTCAATCCAGTATGACGGGTATCCTTATAAAAGGGGGAAAGTTTAGGGGTCCCTGTGTGGCTCAGTGGGTTAAGCCTCTGCCTTTGGCTCAGGTCATGATCTCAGAGTCCTGGGATCAAGCCCCGCATTGGGATTTCTGCTCAGCAGGGAGCCTGCTTCCCCCCACCACTCTGCCTGCCTCTCTGCCTACTTGTGATCTCTCTCTCTGTGTCAAATGAATAAATAAATAAATCTTTAAAAAATAATTAATTAATTAATAAAAAGGAGGGAGTTTGAACACACACACATACACGCACACCCACAAAAGGAAAACACCAGTGAAAGAGGGGTGACAATTCTACAAGCCAACAAACTCTAAAGATTGTCAGAAACTACTAGAAAGTTAGAGAGAGGCATGAAATATATTCTCTCTCACAGTCCTCAGAAGGGAACAACCCTACTGAGACCTCGATCTCAGACTTCCAGCTTCTGGAGGTGTGAGACAATAAATTTCAGTTTTTTAAGTCACCCAGTTGGTGGCACTTGGTTATAGCAACCCCACAAACAAATACCCTGTATTGAGATTTTAATTGTCCATTATAAATCATGGACTTAACTCTTCTTCCGGCAATGCACAAAACATGTTAGCAACATTTATAATGATATCAAAGCTGTGTAAATCTATACTGAAACTTTGGAAAGAGTTATTTCACCTCTGAAAACAAACCATATATTTTGCCTTTCTTTTTTTGGGACACCCCCAAAGAGTCTCCAAAGTTAATGGCCCTCAGTGACCCCACAAGGCCCAATCCCCTCATTTTAAAGATGAAGATGTTGAGGATCAGAGGTATAAAGTGACTTGGCCAAGGTAAGCTAGATTATTGGCTACAGAACTGAGGATCCTGGCTTCCACTCTCAGGTTAGACATTTTTTTTTCCCACTAGATTACACTCTGGCCTGTGAAAATCTTATCGCAGACAGACAAGAGAAATGTACAGTCTTCCTTTGAGTTGCAGCTATGAGCAAAGTGGCAGGAATCCCATCAAGGCCCTGGAGAAACCATTACTCACACTGTAAAGATTAAAAAACAAAAGTAGCAAAAATACTTTAATATTCCCAGTCCAGCACAGTCCAAAAAAGAATAGAAGAGGCCAAAATCTAATTATGCCACTGAATCTTTGCTTAATCCTACAAGCTACTTGGCATTCCTGTATTTTCAACATTTTGGGGGATTCCAATTTGGAACTAAACACATCGGGTATGTTTAATTTCAGACTTGTAACAAATCACATGTGCCAAACCACACAACTCTACTTCAAGACAATTTTCCCCAGTGGGAGAAAATATAATACAGCCACAGCCAAAATGCGTACGTTAGTTGAAAACACTGACATTCCCAACTTAAGTCTTACGCCACTATCGTCTCTCTCTCTCTCTCTCACCCTCCTCCACTCTCTCCGAATCCTTTCCAGCTCTTTGATTCTGCCAAGAAATGAAAGAAAAGAGACTTTCATGCCAAAACCTAGATGATGGATCAATTGACCTTGAAACCATGTTCTGTTAATTCATGATTATTTTGAGTGAACTTGAGTAGCAAAGAGGGCTGCTGGAAAAATGCTTTTCATTCTGAAGGGTAGAAAAGCAAGAATGATAGTGAGGTTTGCCTTTTAGACTAGGCAACCTTAATATAACTAGAAAATTGCATCTTGGATTATACATCCCAACTTTTTAGTATTCTGATAGCAAATGCAAATAAATGGCTCATATTTGGTAGTTAGTAACAAGTAGTTACTATTGACCACTCTAAAGGCCAATGAGATTTTCAGGAAAAAAATAAAAACTGTCCTAATTATAAAGGGAGGGAAGGGCAGATTTTTAAAAAAGATTAATTAATTTATTTTTAATATATTTTAGTGAGAGAAAGAGAGAGAGCCTGAGCACATGTGAGGGGAGGTATAGAAGGACAGCAAGAGAGAGAATGTCAAGCAGACTCTGCACTACGTGTAAAGCCCACATAAGGGCTCTAATCACAACCCTGAGATCATGACCTGAGCCTAAGTCAAAAGACAGAACTTAACCTACTGAGGCACCCAAGCACCCCAGGGTAGTTTTTAAAAACACAATAGATTGAAAAAGAACTGACAAGGTAGCTTTAAAAAGCTGTTAATATATCCAATCTGTATAGTGTCTGCATAATATTTTTTATGATTTATAATAATTATATCCAAAATGAGTCTTTATTTGACTGTAAGCCAGTGGTCTTAGATAATAGCCTATGTAAATCTCTTATTAAGAGTTTCACATTTGGAAAACCAAAAATACAATGAAATAATATCACCTTACATCTGTCAAAATGGCTGAAATCAAATACACAAGAGATAACAAGTGTTGGCGAGGATGTGGAAAAAAAGGAACACTCATGAACTGTTTGTGGGAATGCAACTGATGCAGCCACTATGGAAACAGTATGGAAGTTCCTTAAAAAGTTAAAAATAGAATTACCATATAAGCCAGTAATTACACTGCTGGGTATTTGCCCCAAACAAAAACAAAACAAAATACTAATTTGAAAAGATACATGCCAAGATAAACTCAAAATGGATAAAAGGCCTCAATGAGAGAAAAGAATCCATCAACATCCTAGAGAATATAGGCATAACCTCTTTGACATGAGCCGCAGTAACTTCTTTCAAGACATGTATCCAAAGGCAAGTGAAACAAAAGCAAAAATGAACTTTTGGGACTTCCTCAAGATAAAAAGCTTCTGCAACAACAAAGGAAACAGTCAACAAAACTAAGAGGCAGCCCATGGAATGAGAGAATATTTTCAAATAACATTACAGATAAAGGGCTGATATCCAAGATCTATAAAAAAGACTTCTCAAACTTAATACTCAAAAAACTAATAACCTAGTCAAAAAATGGGAAGAAGATATGAATAGACATTTCTCCAAAGAAGACATACAAATGGCTAACAGACACATGAAAAAATGTTCCACATCACTAGGCATCAGGGAAATACAAATCAAAACCACAATGAGACACCACCTTATACCAATTAGAACGGCAAAAACTAACAAAACAGGAAACAACAAATGTTGGCAAGGATATGGAGAAAGGGGAACCCTCTTACACTGTTGGTGGGAATGCAAGCTGGTACAGCACTCTGGAAAACAGTATGGAGGTTCCTCAAGATGTTAAGAACAGAGCTACCCTATGAGCCAGCAATTGCATTACTAGATATTTACTCCAAAGATACAGATGTAGTGGAAAGAAGGGGCACCTGCACCCCAATGTTCATAGCAGCAATGTCCACAATAGCCAAAATGTGGAAGGAGGTGAGAGACCCTTCAACAGATGAATGGATAAAGAAGATGTGGTCCAAATATACAATGGAATATTACTAAGCCATCAGAAAGGATGAATACCCACCATTTGCATCAACATGGATGGAACTGGAGGGGATTATGTTAAGTGAAGTAAGTCAAGCAGAAAAAGACAATTATCATATGGCTTCACTCATCTGTGGAACATAAGCAATAGCACGGAGGACCATAGGGGGAAGGAGGAAAATCCGAAGGGAGAGATATCAGAGAGGGAGATGAACCATGAGAGAGTGGGAAACAATGAGAGACCAGGAAACAATCTGAGGGTCTCAGAGGGAAGGAGGGTCGGGGGAGGGGCTAACAGGGTGATGGATATTGAGAAGGGCATGTGCTGTGGTGAGCACTGGGAGTTATACTTATCTAATGAATCATGAACACTTCATCAAAAACTAATTATGTGCTATACAGTGGCTAACTGAACATAAAAAAAAATTACATGCACCCTTACATTTGTTGTGGCATTATTTTCAATAGGCAAGGTATGGAAGAAACCCAAATGTCCATCGATAGATGAATGGATAAAAACTATGTGGTAGATATGCATGATGGAATATTACTCAGCCATAAAAATGAATGAGATCCTGTGACAAATGCCATATGATTTCTCTCATGTGGAATTTAAGAAACCAAACAAGCAAAAGGAAGAAATAGAGAAACAAAAACCAGCCTCTTAAGTACGGGGACTAAAACGATGGTTGCCACAGGGGAGTCACGTAGAGGATGGGTGAAATAGAGAAAGGGGATCCAGAGTACACATCCCTTGCTGGGCACTGAATAGTGTATAGAAATGTTGAATCATTATATTATACACCTGAAACTAATATAGTACTGTATATTAATTATACTTCAGTTAAAAAAGAAAATTAAAAAAATAGTTTCACATTTATTATTTTGCCTGTCTTTTCCTTTGAAGTGGAGTGGTGGTAGAGTGACATGAACTAACACAATTTAAAATATACTAGGTAAAACTAGCATAATTTTCCCGGTCAATTCGTCCAGCAAAGGCTTTTGCAACACCAAGACCAGAGTGAGGACAGAATCCTCCAGACTTGTCCTCATCCCTGTCCCTACCCCAGGGCTGAATCCAGAGCTCTGTTGGGATAACTGATGCAAAATACGTATTCATTCAACAAATAATCAGAGTCACTGTATGCATATGATTGTTCAATAGAAAATGCATTTGTAAATTAATTTTTAGGAAAGATATCTACCCATGCTCACCAAACCTGGATGTTCAGTTCATCCCAAAGTATTGGAAAGTATGCCTTTCAAAAGAAAGATTTCCCTGGAAAAATAATGGCCAAAGAGACATACTGGCGTGATGTGGCAGTTCTGGAGGGCAGGAATCTAGAACTGGATCTGGGCAGCTACTTGAGGACAGCGTGAATCCATTTGTAGATTCTCAACTTCCACACATGCCCTTTCCTAAAACTGCCCCGAAGAGAAACTGCATTTTCCTGGTTCTCCTCTTTCATCTTGCCTTTCACACTTACTCTTCCCTCATTTTACTAACGTGCTTTTCCCACTCCTCTGGACATGCATTTCCCTAACATGTGAAAATGCAGCCATAAAACACAGCAGTGCGGGGAGCCTCTTGTTAATCTAGATGCCAAACCCATTCCCTTCCCTCTCATATTATTGAGATATGGTTCCAATGTGTTTACTTACAAGTTTTTAAATAATTATTTATAATTATATTCATAATATACATTTATAATTATAACAATATATTTATAATATTCATAATAATTATTTGCTCATTTATTCATAAATTTTATGTATTTATGAATTTATAAATTTTTATTTTTATTTTTATTTATAGTATATCATATTATATATTATTTTATTTTATTTTTAAATATTTTATTATTTATTAAAATTTTTATAAATTTCAATAAATTATAAAACAAATAATTATTTATACTAAGCTTAATAATTATCTATAAAAATATATATGCTATTTTTATAAACTGCTTGCTAATAATAACTATACTGATAGCTATTGAAGAAAGGAATGAAAGTGTTTTTGGACTTTCACTTGGTATTCATCTTATTTGGTGAGAGAAGTATGAGAGACTTACCAGTAAGGAACTTTTCAGCAAAAAAAATACATTAGGATAATATTTGGGGAAGAAAATGAGATACAAGTATGACTTCAAATAAAATACCCATTCCTAAAGAACTTGGTCATGTATTTTTTAATGAATGCTGTTAGGTATCAAAGAGCTATATATTCAGATTCTACTGGCTTTATTTAAAGAGAACTATAAGGACCTTATTTTCCAATGCCCATGTTCATAATAGACTGGAGATTTACATCTTTTATAACTACTTATGTTTATGATGAAAAATTTTATACACCAAATTAAAAGTGACCCAGCAGATACGTACTTTCAAAATCATTTTAGGGCAACTTGAACAAAAGGTTGAAGACTTGAGCTGACTAGTGGTTGGGGCAAGAGCAAAAATCAGAAAGAGAAGCAAACCTTGTTGAGTGTTCAGCTGAGCGCTCACTTGACGCCCACATCAGTAACAGGAGGCACAAAGCTACCAAGGTCTCTTAAGTCAGAGTTAAGAAATGCTCAGAGTGAGCCGTGGCAGGTTTCTACAGTGTGAAGCTGAGGGAAGAGGTATACCAAATATATGCGGTCGGACAATAATCACTCTGGAGTAAAAGTAATCTATATGTCCCTGTGTGTTCTGAAGTTGACATACAAACTACCTTTTACCCAGAGCAAAAGGCACATGGTGGCTTTAAAATCCCATAGGCTAGAAACAAAATGGGCTGGTAACTCACACACATAAAAATTTATGCTGGAATTCATTCAATTATGGAAGCTAAATATTAACATTAATATTTATAATCTTCCTTGTAAGAGGAAAATAAAAATAAAAAAAATCAAATAATAAAAAAATAAAAATAAATAAAAATCTCGGGTTGGACAGAGTATTCTGACATTTGATTTTAGTGAGCTGTCCCTGTCTAGAAAAGCAAATCGTTTTTCCACAGTGTGTGGTTTTCACAAGTGTGTTAAAAGCCACTGACCAGAAAAAATAATGAACGCAACTTCATTTCTTCTTTCCTGGTTTTGGACTAAGAAGAAAAAAATGACTGATATTCACTCTTAAATGCATTTTGCAGTTAAGCTCTCTAAAATAATGTATTTGTAAATGGGGTTTCTTTAAGAAGATCTAGGGAAGGCATTTCCAGGAAGGGCGCAGTTCACAACTTCCAGTTGCAAGTGATACCTATGAGAACATGGATGACAGAAGGCAATGTGCACTGCTCACTTTGGGGGGCTTCTCCCCCCTTCATTTCATGGCAAATGTCTCCAGTTCCCTCATGTCTTTATGTTCCTTTGGACTTCTTGTTGAAAGTCTGAAAGTGAACTCAAGATTACAGCCCACAGAGACCATACCTGTATCCACTGGTCCTCTGTATTTCTACATCACTCATGGTGCCAGAAACTACCCAAGTGAGAAACCTGGCAATCATCTAAGATTCCACCTTTCCCTCTGTCTTCTCCATGACCCATGAATCCCCTCTCCTGGCATTTCTCAGATCAACGCTTTTCTTCTCATTCACATGCCTCTGCTTTGGTTCTTCCCTGTACTCTTGTGGGGCTTCCTGACTCGTCTCCTCCACTCTGTTGACAAAGGAAGTTTCCACATGCAGATCACAGAAGAATCTCCATCTTTGGGATTAAAAAAACCGAACTCCTTACTATGACGACGGAAGCTACTGAGGAGTTACTTGCCAGCTTTATTCCTTGCTCTTCTCTTACATCTATCACTGTTACAACTACCTCTAAAAATGTGCAGTCTTGAAAGAGCTCTTTGCTTTTGCCTTGTGTCTTTGCACATGCTGTTCCCCTTGGCTGGAATAGCAGACTATGCTTTTCTCATGGGGCTACATTTACTTCACCCCTTGGGCCCCTTCTTTGTCTCATTTCATCATCAACCCTGCTTGGACACCTCTGCTCCTTCAGCCTGGATATTGTGTGCCCTTCACCCACTCCTACAGTGCCCCCTCCCTTTTTCAGACCACATCATATTAATCGTTTGCTTGTCTGTCTTCCCCACTAAACTATGACCTTCTGAAAAGTAGACATCGTGTCTTTGGCTGCCTGTCTTCCAAATCTAATACAGTGTGCCTGACACATAAAAGATACTCATGAGTGTGTAAAAAGAAGAATGAGAAGGAGGAAGGGAGAAGGAAGGACAGATAGATTCATTTCATATTCAGATGGTCAGGACTAAATGTTTTATGCTCCTTTCATGGGAGGAGGACTTCTGTTTATTCCTTCAGCAAACATTTGTTTGAGCTTACACTTATGCCAGGCTTCCTGCCAGATCTGGAAGGACCTACCTAAGTAGCAATACATAGATTCTATCTTCCAGCAACTCACAGTGAGAGAGTGGACATCTAAAATATTATGACAATAAAGCAAATTCTAAGCTAGAAGGAGAGGCTCCATGTCAAGAGAGCAGAGAGGAGACTGATCAATAACACTATGGGGTAATGTGTTACTCAGTATAAGATAGTCCCTGCTGTGGTAACAAGTAACCCCTCTTCTCAGTGGTTTCATATAACAAGAACTCATTTCTTTTTTACACAAAATCTGTTGCTGTGCAGGCACCACACCAGAGCAACTGCCCTCCATGTAGTGACTCAGTGATCCAGTGTGTTCTAATAATCTCAATATCTCTTCAATGGCTACAGCAGAGAAATAGAGGAGCAGAGAGAATTGGAAAGGAGCTTCACCTCGTCAGCCCAAAGTGACTTATGTCACTTGTACTCCACCTGCTGGTCCAGAACTAGCCATATGGCCCTGCCCATCTCTAAGTTGAGTGGGAGATGAAGTCTTTTCTGCATCCTGGAAGAAGGAATAGGAAGTATTGGTGGGTTTTGGTGAGCCCATAGCATTGTCTCTACCAAACGTAGATCTAATTAGTAACCCCAAATTCAGATGAAGACAGTGGGGCACAGAGAAGTTAAGTAGCTTGCCCAAGGTCACATAGATCTAGTGGTAAAGTAAAAATCAAACATAGGCTTCCTGAGTTAAAACCTTCAACCCCAATCATTATGCCATACTGCCTCTGTGCCTTTACAATGGAGAGAGAGAGAGAGAGAGAGAGAGTGTGTGTGTGTGTGTGTGTGTGTGTGTGTGTGTGAAGTATGTGTATGTACATGAGAGAGAGAGAGAACACCAGTTTGTTGGGGTGGGAATATATGAGGCATTGGTTTTCCCAGTGGCCTTCAAATAGTACACATAGATAACCATCCTTTCATCAGGTTGAACTAGATTTGGAAACATCCAGGGGCTCATCTGCTCCCCAGTCATGAACCCTTGCCTTGTTAATGAATGGCACAGGTTCAATTCTAACCAACTCCCCCTGTATCAGGTCCACTCAGGAGACTACAAGGGAAAGGAGAGGTGTCATTTGGAGCCCACTTTCCTCTTAGGAGTTTTCTCTTGTGCCTGAGGTCTATAAGTCTTGAAAAAGTGGTGAGTATGGGTGGGAGATAAAGTCCACTATCCTCCCTGTTTGGGATGAGTGGAAGTCACCCCTCGTTTGTCAAGACACTCACAGAGGAAAAGCAAACCGGTTCACAAAACACAAGACCAGGAACAAGGACACTCAGCGTCCAGTCCGGGCTCTCCACCAGAAGAACCAGTAATAATAATGATATTTTTATTAAAAATATTAAAAAATTTTCTTCCCTCACTCCCAAATCTTTTCATGTTAAGGAAAGAATAGCCTCCCTGCTGCCACCACCAGGACAGAATGGGTTGCAAAGATGAGTACAGTGTCCGCAGTGTGGGGGGC
Source organism: Lontra canadensis (assembly GCF_010015895.1). NCBI lineage: Eukaryota > Metazoa > Chordata > Mammalia > Carnivora > Mustelidae > Lontra > Lontra canadensis. The sequence continues at coordinate 1,780,629 of NW_022631179.1, forward strand.
TCAGTCATCTCCTGAGGGCCAGTGGTTGCTGAAGGAGCACTGTGTCATTTTAATAGAAGGCCAGAAATAATATAGGTGATGTATTTCAGAGCACACACATAAAAGCATCTGAACAACCTTCAGAAGGAATTGGAAGCTCTTTAAGCCTTCAGGCAAGGGCTCAAGGTCCATTGTGGTACAGCCATTTACAGGATAGATGACATTTTTTTTCATTCCTGAGCTCCTGTGCCCTGGACACACCAATTACAATAGTACCTATGGGACCGTTAATTCCATGGGGAAGACTTGCTAGGGCTGTTCTCATTGCCCTGACTACTCTTGGGCATGATTAGCCTTTAATAGTAGCCCTAGGTCAATCAGATGCAAATATGGGAGCTGGGACTTAAAGGGAAAAAAATTGGTCAAGCTGGTGTAGTGGTCTTAGTGTGATTAAAGTATGCTATTTTTAACAGAGTAAATGGTGAACACAGATTCAAATCAACCAGCCATCATTTAATTTCCATTTAAACTCCATTCAGTTCTTTATCAATGCCTGGAATATCAACCTATGTAAAACCTTAAAGTTAGTAGGTATACTGACTATTTTCCGCTTTTCTCCTCCAGCTCCTGTCAGAAATAGTCACTGGGAAGTCAGAAATTTGGTAAAATATTCCAAAGAAATCTTCAAATCATGACGTTATAAGGAAATTTCGGGATTATGAAAATCAATCAAATGAAACATCCTAAACTAAAAATAGTTCTCAACACAGTGAAATCCTGGACTTAAGAGATACACACATAAGAGAAAGAAGGAAGGAAGGAAGAAGGGAAGGAAATTTACAAATCATTATACATAATTAAAAATCTTGAAGAATATGAGATGCCTTGTTGACCGTGGTTGAAAACTGACCATGAGGGTGATTTTGAATGTGCCCCAAAAAGAAACCCCCAGTGTCTTGCTTTTCTTTTTCTTTTTTTCTTCCACCAGGTCAAGGGTTTACAGACATAGACAAAATGGAAACTCAACAAAGAAATAACAAAATAAGCGGAGGAGTTGAAGGCACTCTGGTTTCACCAAACATGACTACACAGGAAGTGGCGGTCACACCAAAGCCAAGGCTGCATGGCAGCCCCCACAGGGGCCAGCACCATCTCAGCCAACTGCAAGTGCAAGACCACTGTGCACACCATACTTCCCTCCACAGCGCCCAGCAGTGCCACCCTTTTGACAGTCTCCATTCAATTTAGTGCACTCTTTCATTTGATATCTCTTGTCCACCTTTCTTCTTACCCCAGCCCTGAAAAGGAACTAAAAGGAGAGAAAGAATAAGAAATATAAGAGACAAAAATAAAGGAAAAAAATCGTTTCCATAAAAAATTTTTAAGAAAAAAAATGTAACTGTAAGCCTCAGAACGTTTGCTTCAAATGTCACATCCTTGCTCTGGTTTCATCTTTTTTCCTGGGTTTTAGGAGTTTGTTGTTGTTTGGCCTTGTTTGTTTGTTTGTTTGTTTACTTTCTGTGTATCTTCTTCTTCCAAATGGCATAAAGTTAAAAAAAAAAAGTTTGATTCTGTCAATCTTGCATACGTATTAGCAGCCTTAATTAAAATAAATAAATAAATAAATAAATACCAGAGAGAAACTTGAAACTTTGGCCATTTTTACCTCCCTTGCTGTTCATATCTGCTACTACCCAGTTCTAACAACAAGTTCATGTGACCTGCATCTCCCCGATTTCAGACACTGTGCCAGCGCAGTTAGAAGCCATGATCTTATAAAGTGTATCTTAACACAAACAACATGAAAAGACATATTAATTCAAGGACGGAAAAAGCAGTTTGACATAACAAAGCAAAGAACAAGTCAGTATATTCAAAAGAGCTGAAAGACACTTGAAAAATTATCTAGCGAAAACGCTTCCATGGAAAAATAAGGAAAAAGAGAGATTGGCTGTGACTTGCAGCTGGCTGCTGCCCTTGACCTTGGGAAAATGTTTTGCCCTGTGCACTCCAGTTCCTTGATCTGGGGAAAGAGACTGACACCAATACCTACCTCAGGGGGCTGCTGTGCAAAATGAATGTGGTAATCCATGCAAAGTACTTCAACAGCGCCTGGGACATGGTAAGCACCCGAGTACTACTAGCTATAATAAAAATATCATTATTATTACTGGTTCTCCTGGTGGAGAGCCCGGACTGGACACTGACTGTCCTTGTTCCCGGTCTTGTGTTTTGTGAACCCGTTTGCTTTTCCTCTCACGAGTGTCTTGACAAACGAGGGCTGTTCACACCAGTTCTGTGGGACATCTGAGTTCAAGGTTGAAAGCATGCCCTTTGGAACCAGACAGAGCTGAGTAACCAGAACATTATAGCCTTTGGTCACCCATGTGAGCGTGGGCAAGATATTTCGCCTCTGCAAGACTCGGCTTCACTGTCTGGAATGAAGGAAAAGGGGGCAACCTTCAGCAGTGACGGTGAGCATTAACCAAGATCGCAAGTGCCAAGAACCTTCTTAGAACAAATGCTTCATCCATGGTGGCTCGTAGCAGGGATAGATCCTGGGAGAAGACAATGCAGAGAGGGAGGCTCGAGGTTCAAGTTTTGTTCTTAAAAAGAAAAAGGTGGAGGGCACATTTATGACATTGGACTTGCCCTCTTTGGAGGCCCTTTGGAAGTGAGAAAGGTCTGGCCAATGAAAGCACACAGCAGACGCAGGGAAGGTGAGAGCCACTGTCTCCAGTGGCCTGCAAGGTACACATTCTCTCATTGCTGAGTCATCTCTGAAACCCATCATTTTCTTCTTCAGAAACTGTGCTTTAAGCAGTGACAGGGAGACGCACAGCTGCCCTCTGGGAGAGTTAACCGGCTCAGCTAGGGAGAGGGCGCTACCAGAAAATTCACTCAGATGAACATTTCTTAGGGAAACCAGATTACACCAAGGATTTACACCTCTTCTCAAAGAGCAAAAACATTTGCTTTCCACGTCATGTGAATGTTTGCGGCTTTGGTGCCAAACCTAACATGCGGAGCTCAGGCGGGCGAGTCGGGCTCCAGCGCGGCCATGTGAGCCCTGCAAGCCAGAGTTCGGGAGCCCTCCGTCCACATAAATCACAGCTCCGCGCTTTGTGGAGGAAATGAGCTCAGAGAATCGCCGAGTGTGATAAAAAATGAAACAGATTGACTTTCCAATAAAATAAGCTCTTCTACTCTCCATACACCCCCTGGGTCCCTGGAGATGTATATATTCCAGAAATAGCATTACATTCACATCATAGTCTTGATTCAACACTCCCAGGCTGGGGCTCTGCTCTCCTATCACTGCCAGAGGCCAGCTCTGACTCATGTTACATGTTATTATTACTAATGATGACAGATCATTACCAGGGGAATGCTTTCGTGGAATACACAGCCTTGAGAACACAAAAGCGGGGAGGGGAAACACATTAACTGATGTTAAAAGGATTAGACTTGGGCAGTAGAATGTGACATTGTCCCTATTTGGTGGAAGAGCATCGAGCAAGGAGGGGAAACAGCCAGTTTACCAACCATTACCAGATCTGGGTTCCATCCCTTCTTAATGCCGATCATGCCCAGGGTTAATTGGAACTTTCCTGCAAGCTTTATGGGTGAGGGAGCTAATGATGCCAATATTTGGAGAGAAAAGGTAGCAGAGTCACACAGGACAATCTCTGGGCTTCTGCAAGAACCCTTTCAGAAGATTGCAGCATCTCTTGACAGGACCAAGGATATCATGCTTTTTGTGTCCTGCCTCTGACGTTCATGGTAAAGGACACTGTTCTTTTCTTCCACCCCCCCTGATTAAATGACCGAGGGGAGAGTCAGGGGGAGGTCAAGGAGAGAAGGCAACCATATATGCAAGCAATCGACTTGTTTCTGTTTTATAAACAAGTATTCGAGGTAAGGGTCCAAATCAAGTGAGATGTCTCAGGACATAAAATTTCTACCTACTTAAGCTTCCAGTCTAGAAAAGAGGAGTTTGGGAAACTCCCTTGACCTGATGTTGAGAGGAGAGGAGTGGGAATCTGGAAACCATTTCTGATCTCTGTGTTCAAAAGCATGCTTGCTAATGTAAATGAACAAATGATGTGCAGATACTTAACTCATGCCTCTCCCTTGGAATCACCGCCCCGTTCCTATGTAGTTGAAGTCTATCTCTTCCTTCTGCAAGCTGTTCCTTTACACTGTCATACAAAAGTAAGCCATGCTCATTCTTACAAGTACAAATAATATGACATGGAGAATAGGACTAAAAGTCTCCAGTCACCCTCCTATTTTACCCCTCCTTTAGCCAGAGGCAAGCGACTGCTAACAGCATATCAGCGCACTCAGAAATTGTGTGTTTATGAGCATGCCCGAAGCGATGGGTTGTACTGTTTTGTTTTTAACACTATTTTTGGACCATGTTGTATATATATTATACTGTATTGCATATACATACTTCCGCTTTCTGTAATGATGTACGGAAGACATCATTCCATCTCTCTATTTCTCTTTGTTTCTGTAGAGTCATAATCAAACCCTGCCCCTTCCATGAAAAGGCACTTCCAACTAGTCTTTCCTTGAAACAAGAGCCACAGCGGAACTGAGGGTCTCGTGAGTACCTGGGCTCACGTTAAGGACTTCGTACTTACTGTCTTGAATCTTTACAACAACCTTGCGATGTTGGTATTAGGATGCCCATTTTGAGGAGGAAATTGAAGCTAAATGAAATTCATTACCTTGCCCACGGTCACGCAGCTCCTTATTCCGTGGAAGAGCCAGATCCTGACCCAAGGACATGCCAAGGGCTTTCATTCTCTCACCCCACTCGTTCTGCAACTTTTGAGTACTGTTTCTGTGCATTACTCGGGGGGCTAGAGATTCAGGGGTGACCAAACAGTTTGACCTCATGGTGCTTACATATTTGTTGTCTTATAATATGTCCAGCTGTCCCGACAGAGTATGATTTGCTGTTTTCACAGGTATGATGAAGGCTTTCTATTGAACTGATCTAAGGCTCAGTAGAAATGCAAGACATGTTCCCTTACCATAAGAACACAAGGGGGAAAAATCAAACTATCTTTTGAAAATCCAAAATGTGGTGTTTTTCTCATGTGTTTAAAACCACTGGATAAAAGTAGCGAATAGCCTTTCTCTTAATCATATTCGCATTAGTCTGCTTGGGCTGCTCTAATGAAATACTACAGATGGAGTGGCTGAAACAACAGACATTTGGTTTTCACAGTTCTAGAGCCTGGGCAGTCCAAGATCAAGGTACTGGTTGATTCAGTTCCTAGTGAGAGCCTTCTTCTTGGCCCACAGAGGGTGACCTTCTCACTGTGTTCTCACCTAGCAAAAAAAGAGAGCAATCTCTCTCTCTTCCACTTCTTATAAAACCACCAGGCCCATCACCCAAGGCTCCTACCCTCATGACCTCATCTAACCCTAACTCCCAAAGGCCCCAACTCCAAAAACAGTCACATGGAGGGTTAGGGTTTCAACTGACAAAACTGAGGGAGTAGCGAGGGAGACAATTCAGTCCAGAACAATATTCTCTCATCTAATCCTTATGGTGAAGAATATTTATTATTGAAACATCAAAATCCCCTTTGAATTTCCAGCTCACTATATCTATCTTTATCATTCATACATGATCTTTTCAAGATAACTACAAAAACAAAGCAAAACAGGGGCGCCTGAGTGGCTCAGTCTGTGGGGTGTCTGACTCTTGATCTCAGCTAAGGTCTTAATCTCAGGGTCATGGCTTCCGGACCCCACACTGGGTCCCATGCTGAGTGTGTTGCCTACTTAAAAGAAAACAAAACAGATCTTCACCTAGTTAGACAAGTAAAATCTGAAGGCATTTTTGTGTCTCCCCAGGTTCACTTTCTAATTAAAAGCTACACAGGCCCCAGAGATGATTCTCAGGGAATCAGAGGTTTACAGTGTGACAGTTTAGGTATGTTGCTGCCATTGGAAGCTGTAGAATCCAGCTGCTGACAGAAAGTGAGATGGATGTAAGAAGGTAAAATGATTCTACTCAGAATATGTCCATTAATCAGAGTAGACAAATTTAAATTATGTGTAAATATTGGCCCCATGGAAATTATATCACAGGAGTGGGTGCTAGCAGTGGGGATTAGGAAAAAAACACAAAGGATGTATAGCATAAACTTGTTAAATGATGGGGGGAGATCACAACACCATAATATGTTAACCGATATGAGAATGGAAACATTGATCTCTCGAAGCACATGCTTTTTGAAACTTATCAGAGCAAAAAGTTAAAACTTACATCCAAAGTTTTGTTTCACTGAATCACACATTGACCAAATATCTGAGGGAGGTTTCTTCATTTAAAATCTTGTACATTGACCCTGTTATAAAGGAAAACTTCCACCAAGGACACCCTTTATCTCTTTTAGGTTTTTCTTCCATACAGAGTTTTTAAAAAGTGGAAACCTTATATGAAACTGCCTTGCTTGATACCTGTAATAGAAAAGCAAATGTAAGCATGGCACTGAAGAATCATCCAGAGGTCACTTTTGAAGCACTACCTAGCTTATAGCCCTGGGCACTCAGGAGGGGATCAAGCTATTTGCATAAAATCCTAACCCTGTGGTATGAATGCATGGATGTCAAGTCAGAACCAAGTAGTCATGCACCAAATAATTCAATAGAAGAACTGGGCCCACAGACCTCCCAAAGCTAAGCTCAGTGTCTGGGACAGAAGCTAAGTAGTGACGTTGCATTGCACCCATATTCAACAGAAGTTTTAAAAGTAGATCACCATGGTTAAGTACTGAAAACCACATTTCCCCAGTCCATCTCTATTGTGAATAATTTCTTTGGATTATGGAATTCTGAATCCAGAAAGTTCACAAAGGGAAAATAAGTGAGATTGAGGTAAAATGGTGGCAGATTAGGAAGACCTGAGGCTCTCCTCATCCCACAAGTACAATGAGATGACTATCAAATTATCCTAAACACCCCCAAAGTTGACCCAAAGACTGGCAGACCAAACTCCACAGCTAAAGGCACAGAAGAGGCAACATCAAAGAAGGTATGAAGTGCTGAGAGGTGATTTGGGATAGAAACAGAACATGGTTGCTTCAGTAGGGAGGGAGCCACATCATGGAGAAGGGTGAAAGACAGAATAGCACTAGGAGAGCCCACAAGGGGAAGACAAATCTCCGTAACAATTGGCTTGGAATGCAAGAGGGGCTGAATTTTGTGTTCTTGCAACCAGTGGGGCTTAAAGCCTGGAGTTTTAAGTCAGTGGGCTTGGCTTAGGGAAAGCCCAGAGACATTGGGGCTGATCTTGGAGAGAAGGCAGAACAAACAGCCTGCAGAAATCTGGAGTGACTGAGACATACAGTGGGGGGTTATCTGCTCTTCTCAGAGCACATCCCAGAAAGACAGCATTCATAGAGAGACCCTTCCAGGAACAAAGGAACTGGCAAGCACCATTGCCTTCCCCTACCCATCAGCATGAGCACAGCGCCACCTGTGAGAACCAGTGCAGTACAGACACACACTACTTAACTTGCTTACACTAAGCCCCTCCCCTGTACTCTGGTGGAACCACCCTTCCCAGCCTCTCTTGCCTCAGGCCAGAAGAATGGCTGAAACCCCTGCCACTGCCACATCTCCTGACCATGAATTCTTATTCATAAGGCCATTGCTCTCCGGAACAAGAGAAGTAGCTGACTTTCCTAATACAAAGCAACAGACACAGCAACTTAGACAAAATGAGAAGATAGAGGTATTTGTTCCAAATGAAAGAACAAAACAAGGCCATAGTTAGAGGTCTAAATGAAATAGATATAGGTAACATGCCTGATAGAGAATTTAAAGTAATGCTCATAGAGATACTTAATGGACTTGAGAAAAGAGTGGAAGACATGAGTGAGACTCTTAACAGAGAGATAAAGAATAACACAGCAGGCATAAATGGTTAAATAAACAAAATGAGAAACATGGTGGATGGAATTAACAACAGGCTGGATAAAAAGAGGAACAAATTAATGACCTAGAAACAGTAATGGAAAGTAATCAAACTGAATAAAAGAGAGAAAAAAGAATGATCCAAAGTGAGAAGAGACTTAGGGAACTTAGTGACTTCATCAAATGTAATAACATTTGCATTATAGGAGTCCCTGAAGAAGAAGAGAGAGAAAGGGGAGCAGAAAATTTATTTGAAGAAATGATAGCTGAAAACTTCCCTAATGTGGATCAGACATCCAGATCAAGGAGGCACAGAGAACCACCCCCCAAAAATCAACAAAAGCAGATCCATACCCACACACGTTACAATTACAATGGCAAATATAGTGATAACAGAAAAAATGTTTATAGCAGCAAGACAAAAATAAGAGAGGTACGTACATACAGGGGAAATCTCATGAGGCTATCAGGGGATTTTTCAGCAGAAACTTTCCAAGCCAGAAGGGAGTGGCATTCAAAGTGCTGTATGGAAGAAATTTGCAGCCAAGAATACGCCATCCAGCTAGGCTATCATTCAGAATAGAAGGAGAGACAAATAGTTTCCCAGAAAAACAAAAACTGAAGGAGTTTTTATAGCCCTGCAATAAATATTAAAGAGGACTCTTTGAGTGGAAAGGAAAGACTAAAAGTGACAGTATGAAAGTAGGAGACACAAAAACAGTAAAAATAAATACTTTTGTAAAATATCAGTTGAAGAACTCACAAAATAAAAGTGTATAAAATATGACACCATATTCCTAAACCATTGGGTTAAATGAGGAAAAAAATAAGTTTAAACTTAAATGGCTATCAACTTAACATAGACTGCTATATGCAGAAGAGATTATAAACAAACTTAATAGCAACCATAAATCAAAAACCACTAATAAATATGCAAAGAGTAAAGAGAAAGAAATCCAAATATATCACTAAAGAAAACCACCAACCCGTGAAAGAAAGGCAAGAAAGAATCAAAGAAAATCTTCAGAAACAATGACAAAACAAGTAATAAAATGGCAATAAATACATACTTATCAATAATTACTTTGAATGTAAATGGACTAAATACTCCACTTAAAAGACATAGGATGACAGAATGAATAAAAAAAGCAAGAGCCATTTATCTGCTGTTTATAAGAGACTCCTTTTAAACCTAAAGACTCCTGCAGATTGAAAATGAGAGGATGGAGAAACATTTTTATCAGGCAAATGGATGTTAAAAGAAGCCAAGGTGGCAATACTTATATCAGACAAAATAGACTTTAAAACGAAGACTTCAACAAGAAACAAAGAAAAGCACTATATAATAATAAAGGGGACAATCCAACAAAACCATAAAACTATTATAAATATTTATGTACCCAACATGGGAGGACCCAAGTACATAAAACAATTAAAAACAAACATAAAGGAACCGATTGACAGTTATAGAATAATAGTAGGGGACTTTAACACCCCACACATCAATGGACAGATCATCTAAACAGAAAATAAAAAAGGAAACAAAGGCTCTGAATGATACACTGGGCCAGATGTATTTAACATATATATTCAGAACATTCTAGCCTAAAACAGCAGATTACAAATTCTTTTCAAGTACATATGGAACATTTTTCAGAATAGATCACATATTAGGTTACAAAACAAGCCTCAACAAATTTAAAAAGATTGAAGTCATACCATGCATCTTTTCTGGCCACAATGCTATGAAACTAGAAATCAACCACAAGGAAAAATCTGGAAAGACAAATACATGGAGGTTAAATAACATGCTACTAAACAAAGAAATTTAAAAGTGCATGGCAACAAATGAAAATGAAACACAATGGCTCAAAACCTTTGTGATGCAGCAAAAGCTATTCTAAAAGGGAAGTTTATAGTCATTTGGGCCTACGTCAAGAAGCAAGAAAAATCCCAAGTCAACAACCTAACCTAACTTAAAGGAGTGAGAAAAAGGATATACAAAAACCTAGTACCAACAGAAGGAAGGAAGGAAGAGAAATTGGAGTAGAAATAAATGATACAGAAACTACAAAACAAAAACAAGAACAACAAAAACAAAACAGATTAATGAAACCAGGAGCTGGTTACTTGGGGGAAAAATCACTAAAATTGATAAACCTCTAGACAGACTTAATCAAGAAAAAATAAAACTTCTCAAATAAATAAAGTCACAGATGAGAGGGGAGAAAAAAAACTAACACCACAGAAATACAAACAGTTATAAGAGACTATTATGGAAAACTTTTACAACTAAACAACCTAGAAGAAATGGATAAATTACTGGAAACATATAACCCACCAAAACCTAAACAGGAAGAAATAGAAAATTTGAACAGACTGATGACCAGCAAAGGAATTGAATGAGTAATCGAAAAACTCCCATCATGCAGAAGTCCAGGACCAGGTCGTTGACATGTGAATTCGATCAAACATTTAAAGATGAGCTAATACCTATTCTTCTCAAATTATTCCAAAAAGTAGAAGAGAAAGGAAAACTTTCAAATTCATTCTATGAGGCCAACATTATCCTGATACCAAAACCAGATCAAGACTGCACAAAAAAAGAGAACTGCAGGCCAATATCTCTGATGAACATAGATGCAAAAATCCTTAATAAAATACTATCAAACTGAATCAAACAATGCATTTAAAAAAATCATTCACCATGACCAAGTGGGATTTATTCCTAGGTTGCAAGTGTGGCTCCATATTCACAAATCAATCAATGTGATACATCCACCTCAATAAGAGAAAGGATAAGAACCACATGATCATTTCAATAGAAGCAAAAAAAGCACGTGATAAAATACAACATCCATGCATGATAAAAACCCTCAACAAAGTAGCTTTAGAGGAACATACCTCAACATAATAAAGGCCATATATGAAAACCCACAGCTAATGTCATCCTTAATGGAAAAAAGTTGAGAGCTTTTCCCCTAAGGCCAGGGACAAGACAAGGATGTCTCTTCTTACCACCTAAAAAGACATCCAGATCAGTAAGGAAGAAGTAAAACTCTCACTCTCTGCAGATGACAAAGTGCTATATATAGAAAACCTGAAAGGCTCCACCAAAACACTACTAGAACTGCTAAGTGAACTCAGTAAAGTCACAGGATACAAATCAAGGTACAGAAATCTGTTTTTTTCCTATACACCAAGAACGCAGCAACAAAAAGAGAAATCGAGAAAACAATCCCGTTTACAATTGCACCAAAAATCATAAGATACTTAGGAATAAACCTAACCAAAGAAGCGAAACACTTGTGCTCAGAAAATTTTAAAACACTGACAAAAGAAATTCAAAATGAGACAAAGAAATGGAAAGGCATTCCTTGACCTCGATTGGAAAAACAAATATTGTTAAAATGTCATACTACCCTAAGTAATCTACACATTTAATGTAATCCCTATCAAAATACCAACAGCATTTATCACAGAACTGGAAAAAACACTTCTAAAATGTGTATGAAACCACAAAAGGCCCCAAATAGCCAAAGCAATCTTGAAAAAGAAAACCAAAGCTGGAGGCATCACAATTCTGGATTTCAAGTAATATTACGAAGCTGTAGTGATCAAAATGGTATTTTAGTGGCACAAAAATAGACACATAGATCAATGGAACAGAATAGAAAACCCAGAAATAAACCCACAACCAAATGGTCAAGTAATCTTTGACAAAGCTGGAAAGAATATCCAGTGGGAAAAAGACAGTCTCTTCTACAATGATGCTGGGAAAACTGAACAGCCACATGCAAAAGAATGAAACTGGACCATTTTCTTACACCATACACAAAAATAAATTCAAAATGGATTAAAGACCTAAATGTGAGACCTGAAATCATAAAAATTCTAGAAGAGAACACAGACAGTAATTTCTGTAACACGGGCTGTAGCAAATTCTTCCTAGATATGTCTCCCGAGGCAAGGGAAACAAAAGCAAAAATCAACTATAGGGACCACATCAAGATAAAAAACTTCTGCACGCAAAGGAAACAGTCAACAAAACTAAAAGACATCCTAGGGAATGTGAGAAGTTATTTGCAAATGACATATCTGATAATGGGTTAGAATCCAAAATATATAAAGAACTTATAAAACTCAACATCCAAAAAATAAACAATGCAATTTTAAAATCGGCAGAAGACAGGAACTGACATTTTTCCAAAGAAGACATACGAATGGCCAATGGACACATGAATAGATGCTCAACATCCCTCATCATCCGGGAAATGCAAATCAAAACTGCAATGAGATATAGCTTCATACCTGTCAGAATGGCTAAAATCAATAACACAAGAAACAACAGGTGTTGGTGAGGAGGTGGAGAAAAAGGAAACCTTGTGCACTGTTGGCACAAGCCATTGTTAGAACTACCCTACAATGCAGCAATTGCACTACTGGTTATTTACCCAAAGGATACAGAAACACTAATTCAAAGGTACACATGCACCCCTGTGTTTACAGCAGTATAATTGACAATAGCCAAGATATGTGTATTTCATCCATAAAAAAAGAATGAAACTTTGCTATTTGCAAATACATGGATGGAACTACAGGGTATAATGCTAAGTGAAATAAATCAAAGAAAGACAAATATCACATGATTTTACTCATATGTGGAATTTAAGAAACAAAACAAATGAATAAAGGGGAAAAAGAGAGAGGCACGCAAACCAGGAAACTGACTCTTAACTATAGAGAACAAAATGATGGTTACCAAAGGGGTTGTTGGACAGGGGAAGGGTAAAATAGGGGATGTCTCTTACATAGTCTAGGAGCCCCATAAATTGACTCCTCATGTTCTTTGGACAGATGAGCTAACATAAAAGATGAATACAACAACTGGAAAAATGTGCTAAACTCTATAGCCGAGTGGCGAAGGCTTAGCGTTGGAGATGTAGTCGTGTGAACACAGGCAAGTTCCTTAAAATATATAAGGTTCAGTTTGTTAACCTATAAAGTGGGGAGGATACTATTCATCTTCTTGTGAAGATAAAATAAGGCGATTTATGCAAAATGTTTGGCAGGTTCTATTACAGTGCCAATCTTTAATTTAGTTGTCATTTTTAATTAAGAGGAAAGTGGTCTGGCTAACTCAGGATGGCCAGTAGGTGGTGCTAGAGAACAAGGTCTACCAGAAAGCATTCCTTGTCGGAGACCTGGCGTTTTATTGGAATACATCAGGAAGCACATTTCTGATAAACATTACAACCCACACTCCTTGCATCACTTTGGAACTTTTACCTACTCTTGGAGTTTCCAAAGATTTCTGGCCCACCCTGCCTTCTGAGTAAGATTCTTTTTCAGCCATCAAAAAATTACGGAATGGGGGCTCTAGGTGAGATGCTAGAGAGTCAATGATAAATGAGACAGTGTGCCCGTCGCTACCATGAATCCCACCTTGAACATGGCGACTGGACCTTTCTTTAGTGCTTCCAGGTAGAGTCGTCCAACAAGCAGTTGGGTATTCAGACTGAAGCAGGAGCGACAACCAAAGCTTCAGTTTTATTGGGAAACATTACACCTGGTTCATAGCTCATCAGGGGCACAGAACACATGCTCTATGAGCAGGAGCATGAACAGGACTGGCTGCTGTAGGATGTGGGTGTGCCAGCAGGAAGAAAGGGTGTCAGGGTCCAGAAAGAAAGTTCAGAGATGGTGGTTGGAAGCAGGACCGTGTAATGTCAGGGAAGACAGAGACATGAAGAGGCAGAGAGAGTGTCCCTGAGAAGGCAGAAACATGCCCCCTGGATTTGGAACAGGAAGAAGCCCCTTGACAGGTGCTTAGGGATAGGAGGGGAGAGGTGCTAACATAGGCTGTTCTTCAAGAGTGTGGATGAGGAGAGGTCAGATGGCAACTGGGGCGCAGGGTGGGGGTGGATCTTATCCTCTGCTAATGAACTCAGTTCATAGAGTGCAAAGAAAACTGTTCAAAATAGTCATTCACTAGAGCACAGTTGACTGTGTAAATGACATGTGTCTTCCTTCCACACACGAATTAGTGGCCTCCCAAACTCACCATCCACCTGCTATGAGGCATTGTGGTCTTCAGATGGAGCTTGTCAATCTTTCCATCCTTGAGCCTGGGGTGATGTGATCCTGGCAGAGTCCTGTTCCAAACACACAGTTAAGCCTTGAACTTACCAATCATTTGTAATTGACCTTCCTAGCAGATTGTAATAGAGTAATTTGTATGCATGCCAAGGTGTTCAGGCATACAGAAAATTCAGTAACTAGTCTATACAGACATCTTGCAAATTGCAGGAAATGTGTTCAGATGACTTCCATGAAGGCCCAGGCCATGTTCATAGGCCCATTCTAGTAAGGAATGTTCTGACTATCATCCTAATGAGACACAGAGCACTCAACAGAAGGCTACGATTTTTCTCATTTATGAATGTCATAAAACTTGTGTCCATGGAGCCCTTGATAGGCCTGTTCTGTGCTCTAGCAACAGAAGAGAAGTGGTAAGCTCATCGCCTTGATGTGAAGACATCTCAAACATCTTTCTCAACACTTCCAGTATCCCCTACACCTGGCATCTTGGAGAGCTATTCTGAGTCCCTTAGACACTTAATAAAGGCCTTTGAATGGAGTGACACAGACAAGCAGAGAGCAGACTCCATTACCTGACCATTACCTACCATGACCTAACAGGTTCCCAGAGCACTGGCTCCTCCTGGCTCATTCTAGACCTGACAGACTGCAGTCCGTTAGAGAGTGCCAGAGCTCCAGAATGCAAGTCTTTCAAAGAGACAAAATTTGATTTGATGACCATGTTCCTTAATCTCAAATGGCATGAACACATCTACCTGGGGATAACCTTGAAGTGTCTTGAGTAGTGATAATAATTGCCTCTTTCAAAGATCGTTCAGAACCCTTGCTTTCCTCCATCCCCCTCTCCACCAGGCTACCTTGTGGTGGGGAAACAGAGCTGAGATCAAACCGGTGATCTCATTTCCACAGTCGGTCCTTCAGGTGGAGGGATGTGTTCTTGGGGAAGTCGGGAGGTTTGACTAGAAGGAAAAGATGAACGATGGCTGTCTGTTTCCTCCATTCCCCCAAACTTCCTGTGTCTGCGCGCCTCTGGGGGCTGCTTTCCGCCTCTCTGACACCACCGACCTGCCAATGAAGGGCTGCTCGCCTTCAATTTGTTCAAACACTCAGTGATTTTAATTAACCAACTGCCGTTCCAAGAACCGACATCAAATACTCTTGTGATCTTTGATGGTGAAGCAGAAACCACTGGGTAGAGGAGACAGGAAATAGCCCTGCCCCCAGCTCCTGCTGCTTACCCTGAGCCAGGCCAGAAACACCCCATAAACCCTTGGGCTGTCACTTATTAGAAATAATGTCATTGAGATGGAAGTTGCCATGGTACAGTGGCCTCCAGCTGAGCCCAGACTGCTGGGGAGGCAGGAGGGAAATTGCACTCAGGCTCCTTCGATGAAACGTTACCTTGACTCCCAGCATACAGATAAAGCCCCACAAAGGGAAGTTCATGGCGCTGTTATTAACAAGGTGATTGAGGTGAGCCTTCCTTTTAACTCCACTGAACAAATGCCTCAAAGACATTGGGGGCAGAGAAGCAAAATCAGAAGCTGAAACCAAATGACTTAATTGCTTTGCCATACACAGGCGTTTTTAAATATGAGAGTGGCAACAGGAAAGATTGCATCACTGAGACTTTAAATCCTTGGTTACCGCAAGCAAATACAGCAAAAAACCTGGATGGAAAGTCCGTCCAAGTTGAAAGAAATGCGATGTTGGCTTTATGACAAATGGGTAGAGGTAGGGGATCACTGGGGCAGACAGCTTCTGAATTCTTTTTGCCTGAGGTCATTTTAAAGAGAGGTACAGCTGAGTGCTCTGACCCAAAGGAGATGGATTCAGATCAAACCAAGAGTGTGGTTTTGTCGTTCTGCTGTTCTGGAGGTCCTGTTACCTAATGACGCACTCTCTGGTTTGTGAGGATGAACCTCTTCTTCCCAATGAAATTAACACACATAGCTATGCCCCCACTACCTCTGCACACAGAAGATGTAGAACTTGAAGTGTTTTGTGGCCCCTCTGGAGTGCGGAATCCTGCCCGGCCCCCTCCGAGCCGCACGACCTCAGGCAAACTAAGTTTCTGGGGGCTTCGGGTTCATCTTCTCTAAAACTGAGTGAAGAATAATGATAATAATGTCCTCTGTATTCATTATCTATTGCCGCCTAACAAATGACCCAAAACTCAGCAGTTTAAAACCATAGACATTTATAATATTGCACATCTTCTGAGGGTCAGGAATCTGAGAGTGGCTTAGCTAGGAAGGGCTGGTTCTGGTCTCTCTGGAGGTAGGTGACAGCCGGAGCTGCAGTCATCTGAGGGCTCGACTGGGGCTGTGGGGCTGCTTCCAAGGTGGCTCCTTCACACAGGTGTGTGTGTGCAAGGCCTCTGTTCCCCACCTCCTGAGCGTCTCCATGGGCTGCTTGAATGACTTGACCACAAGGCAACTGACTCCCCCCAGAGGAAGTGATCTGGGAGGCAGGAGGACCGAAGCCAAAATTTTTTTGTTGCAGAACCTTGGAGATGACATACCGTCACTTCTGCTCTATTCCATTGGCCACACCCTGAGAGTGGGAGAGGGCTACAAGTGCACGAATGCCAGGAGGCAGCGACCACTGGGTGACATCTTGGAGCCTGCCTCCCACTCCCCCTTGAAGCACACGGTGGAGATGGGGGAGCATGCCTCTGCAGTGAGGGCCAGCTGGTTGAGCCTCAACAGAAATGAGAGGGGACTGATAGAGAATATCAGAATGAAAAGAGAATATATATATATATATATATATATATATATATATATGTACACACATATATATATATTTAAAAAGGGTCAAATAAACCCAACATGCATCATTCAACAAGTATGTATGAAGTATCTCCCACACTGCTGTAGTTCCTTGGATTATATTAACACACAAAACCAAGATTGCGATGCCATGTAGCACACAGTTCATATTCCAGGGGAGGGACAATAGAGCATTAAAGTAAATGTAATAGACAAGCAGGTCCCACAGCATGTTATAAGAATCGAATAATTAAATTATTATATCAATAATTATATCAATAAATTGTAGAAATAATTGTATCAATAAATTATAGAAATAATTATATCAATAAATTATAGAAATAATTCTATCAATAATTAAATAATAATCATTAAAATTGCATAGCTGCAACAGGAGCAGGAAACACAGGTTAAGTGGCATTAAGAATGCAGGTGAGGGGACGCCTGGGTGGCTCAGTTGGTTAAGCAGCTGCCTTCGGCTCAGGTCATGATCCTAGCGTCCTGGGATTGAGTCCCACATCGGGCTCCTTGCTCATCAGGGAGCCTGCTTCTCCCTCTGCCTCTGCCTGCCATTCTGTCTGCCTGTGCTCGCTCTCTCTCCCTCTCTCTCTCTGACAAATAAATAAATAAAATCTTAAAAAAAAAAAAAAAGAATGCAGGTGAGGGAGACACAGACTGAAATATTAAACACGGGGTCAGGGTAGGCCTCACTGAGAAGGCAGACTTGGGAAGACCTGAGGGAGGGAGGGAGGGAGGGAGACGGGCCAAACAAACATGCAGAGGAAAGCAATCAAAGCAGAGGAAATGTCTGGAGTGGGGGCCCATCACACTTCTTAATGTGAGAGGAAGAGGCCTGGACAGGGAGGGGCTATGACTTAGGACTGAGAGTCAGAGAGATGGGACCGGGTCTCGGGGCCTTGTAAGCCATCCGTGGCAACCTCACATACTCTGCTATGGGAACGGCCAGTGAGTAAGGCCAAGCTGCTTGGTGGGAAACCCAGGCCATGGGGTCCCAGGCCCTCTCCTCCCAAGGCCGCCCCCAGCTAGTGATGGATGGGGTGCAAGAGAGCTAGGACGAGGCACTTTTCCAGGGCACGCCCAGCTTTCCTGAGGCCAGATGGAGGCGTGGGGCCTGCCCCGCTGATTTTCCTCCCATCTCGGTCTCGCCTGGGGTGGGCCTGGCTTCGCAGTCTGACAGCTCTCGCGGCCTCCAGTGCTCCTTCCCAATTTTCTCTCATTAGATCTTCTACTGAATGCTTGGGTCAAATAATCCCCCCTTAGCATCCATGTCCCGGGGACCCAGACTAGTGCACTGGGGTAAGTGGCTGGATTTTACACTACATGAAGACGGGACAGCCATTCACAGTGTTCTCAGCAGACATGGAACACAATCTGAGGCATTTTTAAAGGATCATTCTGGCTGCAGTTTGGGAAAGAAACCTCAGGGGGAATGGGGGTGTAAGCAGGTCAGCTGGAAGGCACTGCAGTGATCCAGGCCTGGCGGGGGCTGCTGAGGCTGTGGGAGCGGCAGAAAGGGAGCAAGTCATGTCTCATTGTGAGCATAGCGTGAAGGCAGAGCCTGCAGGGTTTCCTGGTGGATTTGACGTGAGAGGTAAGAAAAAGAGGAGTCAAGGATTTTTCCGCCCAAGAAACTGGACAAAGAGAGGTGCCTAGGCCGAGGGAAAGCCTCAGATAGAGCAGAACTGGGGGAAATTTGGAGACATTCAAATGAAGCTCTCAGCTAGGATTTGGATGTACAGTTGAGCCTTGAACAGCCTGGGGGTTAGGGACACCAATCCCCACTGGCAGCCAAAAATTCACATATAAATTTTGGCTGCCCCAAAACAGAATAACAGCCCACTATTGACCAGAAGCCTTCAGACAACATAAACAGCTGATGAATACGTATGTTGTATGTTGGGGCCCCTGGGTAGCTCCGTCAGTTAAGCATCTTCCTACGGCTCAGGTCATGATCCCAGGGCCCTGAGATCAAGTCCCACATCAGGCTCCCTGCTCAGTGGGGAATCTGCTTCTCTATCTCCCTCTCTGTGTTCTCTCTCTCTTAAATAAATAAATAAAATATTTTTAAAAAAACACATATCTTGTATGTTACGTGTATTCTACAACTGTATTCTTACAACAAAGTAAGCCAGAGAAAATCGTAAGGCAGAGAAAACACATTTATAGCCCAGCACTGGACTGAGGGAAAACAATCCACGTGTAAGGGGAGCCCTTCAAACACATTCAAACCGTGTTGCTCAAGGACCATGGTACATATGTGCTGTTCGGGAGAGAGGCTGGGGCTGCGGAAAGACATCTGAACGTTGTCATGTTTGGTGGCCTCTAAAGAAAAGGGACAATATGAGACCCCAGGGGAGCGAGGATCAGTGAGCATAAGGCAGGCAAGAGGCCCAGATCACTGGGACAGGAAGCGGGGAACCCTCTCCTGGTCAGGGAGTCAAGGGAGGGTGGGGGCTGGAAGTGGCGAAGATAGCACAGGAAGGGGGAGGGAGGCAGCCACGGGGCCAAATGCCGCTGAGGTCCATAAGCTGGTGACTCAGTGCGGGGCACTGCCTTCAGCAAGGCAGAGGTCGGAGGTCCTCAGTGAGGAACAAGCTAGTCTCTGGCTTCCCGCTCAGAAACCACCCCTCTTGCAGGTGGGCATTTCCCCCTCTTCCCCGGGACCTGAGCCCTGGACATCCCAGTTCCCTCTGTCTACCACACCCACCTGCCCAAGCAGCTCCAGTGCTCCAAACCCCCTTCGGGGGAGGCAGGCTCTGTGTGAGAAGCCTCTACCCAGCTAACCCCAGAATGGGGGTGGGCTGAGTGCTTGGATGGCAGCTGCAACACCCATGACTTGGCATGGGCCTTCCAGAAGCGGCATCTCCCAACCAAAGGAAATGGTTTCTGTGGATGCCCTTTCACGTAGAAGAGCGGGCCTTGGGTCTCAGACACAGCACAGGCAACGAAGGATGGAGAATGCTGGGCGGAGAGTGAAGGGAGCAGAGCCCTGGTCCAGCTCTTCTAGGAAGGACTCTGAGGCTGGGCACATCTCCTCCCATCATGGTGGGAACATCTCAGAATGTCATGGATTTCTGAGAAATTTAGAGTTAGCATAAGAAATTTTTTAAAAGTGGATTTTCAGCAAAAAGAAGAAAGAAAGAAAGAAAGAAGAAAGAAAGGAAGGAAGAAAGAAAGAAAAGCCTCAACTCTATAGTCTTATTAGACTTATCGACTGTGTATGTTTTTTTAGACATGGTCATTGGAGGAGGGGAATGAGCAGTTGCTGATCCCAGCTCATCTGTCCCCAAAGTCTTACTCTACAGTCATTTGCTGTCCATTTAGTAAGAGAGTGTAGTAGATACAACGATTTAGGAAAATTACATGAAAGGAAACTTTGACTTGAGAAACGCTTACTTATCAACTTACTTTCACCCCCCTGGGACCTGGAAAGATCAGCCCCCAACTGGTTGCAATTTTAGGCAATGTTGGCCACAGTAAATCCGTTTTCCAGGCGGAGAGTCCCTTACTAGACCATCTCCCTGGTGGCCTGCTGCTGCGAGTGTCTAGGATCCTCTGGTGACAGCCTCCTCGTCCTCCACGGGAGAGCCCCGGGGAGGCCAGCTGCTGAAGCCACCCCAACTACGACAGCGTGGGGCCCTGAGGCCAGGCTGCTTCCCCGGGAGCTGAATGGCTTTATTTTATTTCAGTTCATGAATTCAATAAGATTCCTGCTCAGGGGGCTTCCCACAGATGGCTTATTGAAAACTACCAGCTGCGCTCCTCCGTGAACGTGAGGGAAGCCGAAGGAGAGTGTAGAAGGACCACTTAGATGTCTCAGCCTCAGAATCGAAATATGTGGGAGGACACAGACATGGATGAGCATTCTTTAGAAAGCAAAGCAAGAAGGATGAATTGGCGACTTAACTTCCCTCGCATCGCATCCCTCCTTTGTCTCCTACCAATCGTAGAAAGCCCGATGCATGTAGTTACCAGGCCAGCCTCTAGATGGCAGTCAAGGAAAGGAAAGAGAAAATTCTCCCATCTAAGGGGGAGACCTGTAGAAAAGAATAAAGGCGGGATTCAAGCTACAAAACCCAGTATCATTTTTAAAAATACGGCATCATAAGAGCAAACAGGTAGAAAAAACTAGAACAGGGAATTCTTGCTTATAATACATAACCAGTTCTTGAGGAGAGATCCCATTCAAATCTACTAGAACTCTAAAACCGGAGGAAATACAGAGCTTACTCGGGATACATTTTTGATACTTCACAGTTACATTGACAATATTTAGACGTCACTTTATGCAATAAATGCCCTTCCGCTAGGTGACTCTGAAAGTCCCTCTAAACTCTAAAATTCCCTAAAGATACTCCTGAAAACCATACGCAAGTCAGTTTTTGCGACTTGATTTGCGTTTTCAGATGGGTTTTAATGCAGCCTTCTTGTTGATCTTTCTGCTTTGCCTAGCCATCTGTAACCCTCTGGAACTAGTATCTGAATTAAGATCTGTGATATTTCCTCCATCCATCCCTGTGTGGGAGAACCTGTTGGAGTCGGTCTCCTTCCTTGTTCTGTGGCTGCTCCAGACACTGTGCCCTTAAGACACAGACCAAGTAGAGCTTCCCCAGGTGCTGAGTGGACTGTGTTCATTGCGATGAGGGGTCTGTGTGCCACGGCTCCTTAAATGGGGCTGCAGATGTGCAAGGATGGGTCCCAGGATGCTCAGATGCAGAGGGCGTGAGCGCCGGCTTGCTGCCCAGCCCCCACATCTACCTCCCCAGACTCCTGGAGTGCAGGTGGTAACACTTGGTGGTGACAAGGCGCTAAGGACAAATGGCTCTTGGAACCAACATCCAAAGAGAAGGAGGCAGACCTCCCATCCAAGGACAGCCAAAATCGAGGCAACCCAACTGCAGTCATGGGATCTGGCAAACATAGGGCCAATTATCCAAAGGACCAACTTCCAGTTTATATGGATGAATTTCTTCCTGGCAGTGTGCCCACTTAAAATTTGACTGATATGCTGTTCAAAGAGGAAAAAAAAAAAAAAAGTGTGCTTGACCATCCAAAGTGTTTATTATTGAAAATTCTTTTCTAAAAATAATTAAGGCTCTTTGTCACAAAGATGTAAATTCACAGGGTTGGAACAGACCCCAGAAATCACCTGGTCTACTCCGAACCTCCAGGCAGAGCCATTCTTTTTTTTTTTTTTTTTTTTTTAAGATTTTATTTATCTGACAGAGAGAGGGAGAGATCACAAGTAGGCAGAGAGGCAGGTGGGGGACGGGGAACAGCCTCCCCCCTGAGCACAGAGCCTGATGCGGGCTCGATCCCAGAACCCTGGGATCATGACCAGAGCCTAAGGCAGAGGCTTAACCCACTGAGCCACCCAGGCAACCCCGGGCAGAGCCATTTTTAAGCCAGGCCAAAACCAACTGTCCCGTGTTCCTATGTCCTTTTCACCGGGTTTCCAGAGCAGATTCAACCGAAGTCTCCCGCTTCTTTCCCTTCACCCTTAGCACCTTCTTGTTAATGCTCAACCGTGATTTAAGACAGATGTAGATTCAAACAGCAATGTGAGAGGAAGCAAGCTACCTTGCCTCTCAGATCTGTGCTTTCTGCATTTGTAACATGAGTATTAGAATACACACCCATTAGAGGTGTTGCAAGGCTTGTATGAAATATATGTCAGCAACTACACATGTTGCTTGACCATTAGCTAATCAATAAATATCTAGTTCCTTCTCTTCCTTCCTCCTGGTGGGGGAATGGCTGGGTTTTCCTAATAACTGGGGCAGTACTATTGAAATTTAATGGTCTGCTTGTTAGGTCTGTTATCAAACGAACGAGACTGAGACAAGGTGAAAGTTATTTAAAGCTTTATTTTATGTCAAGCATTAGAAGTCAGGCTGATTGGCCAGGGGAATGAGACTGAGACAAAGTGAAAGTTATGCAAAGCTTTATTCTATGCCAAGCATTAGAAGTCAGACTGACCGGCCAGGGCCACCTCTGAAGAGAGCGACCCCGCCCAGTCTCACAGACTAACTTTTATAGAGCAAAAGCCTGGCCACACATAGGTGGCCAATGAGATTGCAACATACATAGAAAGTTGCAAAGCCATATTAGGCCCCATGCAGGTGGCCAATTGAATTACAATTTACCCTATAGTAGCTCTTTGAACTAACCTATCATTCTGGTCAGAATTGGCGCTCGAGTTTGGCGCCCAAAAGGCGGGGTTTACATTTTTTGGTGGTTAGGGAGACAGTATGTGTACTTTTACTGATTGGATGTCTCCACCTGGCCTGACTTGTCCTTGTATTCTGGGCTCTGTTATTAGAAACTGGCCGACCATATTTTACTGCTTTCCCAGACTTGCTTCTAAGTAAGTTCCTCTGGGGGTGTGGGGGGCAGGGTCAGTTTAAGTTTTACTGCACAAACAACAAAATGGCTTTTTAACCAAGATGGAGTCACTCTGGCTAAATAGGTCCTTACACTGGGCATTACCAACATGGTGTCCCTGTGCCAGCCCACGTTGCAGATGTTCGATCCTGCGGGCTCCAAGCAGAGGGCTGTGTGATCCACCCATCCATTAGGTCAGGTCACAGTTGCAGCATTCTGGGGATTTAAAAATAAACTGTGGGCACACCCCTTCGCTCAGAGGGTCCCAGCAGCTGCAGGGACTCTCTCAATGCACCCCGGGTGTCAGGTCTGGGTTCTTCACGGCAACCAGCTTTGGGCGAGGTCCAGATGTACGATGTTCTCCACTGGGCCCCAGGGGAACCCCCTAGCGTCCCCCGCTCACCTGAACTGTCTTTCCTTCCAGCTGCAGGCCTTTAGGGAAGCCAGTCCTCTGTCTCCCACTGCCTCTACTAGAGAGGGAAAGACCACTGGGCAGCCCCCGGCAGAGTTCCACGCTGCCCGGGGACAGTCCCAGCACAGTGCTCGCTTCCCCATTCACTCCTTTCCAATCCGCTCCCTACAACAGCTGTCAAGCTTAGCAGATAACTCTGTAATGGTGGGGATATAATTATACTGAACCACACAGGATTTGGGACATACTTATACTGAAAAAAATGATATGCTCTTTATTTGAATTTCCAATTTCATCAGACCCTGTTTCATCTGGCTGCCCTAGTCCTGACGCCCCCCCACTCTTTCCGCACCCCAAGTGAGCCGTGAGAGGAAAGTAAGGGAGGCCATGGAGAAGAAGAGCTGGTGGGATAACGTGACTCAGAGTGTGGCCAGCTGTGGGGGGCTGGCTATTCTTTGATCCCCAGGAAAAAGCATGCCCCTCCCTTTGAGTGTTAGAAGTTAAGAAAATATTTAGAGTTAAGGGGCGCCTGGGTGGCTCAGTGGGTTAAAGCCTCTGCCTTTGGCTCAGGTCATGATCCCAGGGTCCTGGGATCGAGCCCCACATTGGGCTTTCTGTTCTCTGCCTGTTTCTCTACCTAGTTATAATTTCTGTCTGTCAAAGAAATAAATAAAATCTTTCTTTTCTTAAAAAAAGATTATATTTTTAAAAAAATGTAAATATGTCTTTCTACACTGATGGTCATCGTCCAGGGTCATCCCATTTTAAAGTGAAAGAAACAGAGGGAGGCACACCACGCTTCTGACTCCAAGATAATGCTTGCATTAAGCCTTGGAGCTCTCCGGGAACCATAACTGGTCACAGAATCAGAGTTAACAGGAGCTTAGAGGTCACCTGTGGGACCATCTCATGTTCCAGGTGGACAAGTCCAGGCCAGAGAAGCAATGAACTTGCTCTTGACCCCCAGAGCATTGTTCTCTCCAGGCTGCTGTATCAGGAAGACGGCAGGAGAGGAGGTCCAGACCATAGCTATGATCTGCAGCCCCTACATTTCCTAAGAACTCAGTCACCCTGAGCAGTTATGGGGTGGGGTATCGCCAAGAAACAGTGTACTGGGCAGTAATGTTACCCGCAAATCTTGATCTCTTGAAGGTGGAACCCGGGGTTGTGAGAAGAGATGAAAGTCTTTGACTTTCAGGCATTCTCGAAGCCAAGGGTCTTGTAACTTAAAGGTGTAAGGCTTGTGTGCAATATTTATGACATGGCTTGTATATCCTCTTGTGAAATAATAGAAAATATATGTGTATATTGGCCTTTGCGCTCCCCCCGACCCTGCACCGGGTCCTAGCACAGGGCTCCTAAAACCCTAGTAATGTTCTAAGTGATAAGAATACCCAGAGCATTTTTAGTTCTACTATTTGGTCTTTGACCCCGATTCCTGTCATAGGACTTCAAAATCCCTTGTGATTCCCTGGGTGGTAGTGGTGACTTTTGTTCTAATGAGGTGACTCTTGATGGGCCCCTGGATGGGAGCTACTCACCAGAAAATCCAAACCATGTTTGGAAGCTTAGAACTTTCGGCCCCACACCCCCTCCCATTTTCCAGACAGGGGAGAGGGGCTGGAAATGGAGCTCATCGTCAATCATGCCTATGTGATGAAGCCTCCATAAAATCCCCAAAGTACAGGGTTCAGAGAGCTTCTGGAAGCTGGAAGAACAATGTGTCTGGCCAGGACATGGAAGCTCTCACCCTTTCCCACACACCTTACCCTATGCATCTCTTCTGTCTGAACTTTCATCTGTATCCTTTACCATATCCTTTCATCATAAACAGGTGAATAGTCAGTAAACTGCTTCCTTGAGTTCTTTGAGCCATTCTAGCAAGTTCACCAAACTCCAGGGAGGGTATGTGGGAACCTCCAACCCATAGCCGGTCAGTCAGCAGCACAGGGGACCCCCTGGATCTGTGACGGATCTCTGAAGTGGGCAGACAGGAGAGTCCTGTGGGACTGAGCCCTCACCCTGTGGAATCTTACCCTATGTCCGGGTGGATAGTGTCAGAACTGATTTAAACTATGGGACACTCAACTCGTGTTACAGAATTGCTTGGAGTGGGGGAAAAAGAAAAACAAAACAAAACACCATGTGGTATCAGAGTATTGAGTGTGACAGTAATGTGAGAGTTAAGGAAAAATGCAGGAGGAAGCATTTTTATATCTGCTAGCAATAGTCAGGGTCCCCTCAACCTTGAATTAGTTCCTAGAGGAGCTGAGCACTCTCCTGGTGGTGAACTTACTGTCCTGCCCACTTTAGGATGTTCGAGAGCATCTCTACCTATGCAAAGCTGGTGGCAACCCCCTCCCACATGTGACAATGAAAAAATGTCTCCAGATATTGCCAGATGTCCCTAGGAACCAAATCACCTCCCCACATAGCTAAGGAGCCCGGATCTACAGCACCAGACCCCGATGTCCCCAGGCTGGTGTCTGCAACTTTCCTGCCTCAGGTCCTTTAATCACCGACCCTACACACTGGGTCGAATCCCATCAAGGAGTGGGACAGTGATATTCTTCCGCCAACACTCAAGCCCAAATACTCCAGTTCCCAGGACTAACCCCCGGATGCGACTGATGAGACAAGATTCTCTCAATGGATGTGTCTGCGTACACCCCCAAAACTTTAAGCCGGCTTGCTTCCGTCTGGCTTCTGTTCCCCCTTTAGCTCAGGTGACAGACTCCTTGCTCCAATCTGACCCGGCCTCTTACAGCTCCCCAGAGAGGCAGGGGTCCCTGGGGATTCAGATAGTTTCAGGACCCATCAAGACTACACTGTTCACCCAGAAGTTTCCATTTCTGATCACCAGGTGAATGAATCCAGAAGAACCTTCCAAGCCTGTCTCTTAGCCTCTTCTCACTCAGAGCCAAGGGAAGAGGAAAGCAGCTAGCAGAGGGAAGAGGAAAGCAGCTAGCAGAGGAAGAATGGGGGAGTAGAGCATGAAAGGAATCTTTGTGTTGTTCTGTGTTCCACCAAGACCCATTAAGGTGAGCAGTAACCCAGGCTAATGGGCCTTAGTCATGAAAGCAGTACTTGCCTGAGGACAGGGAAACTAAAAGAAAAATAAGCAGAGGTTTCGTGGAAAGTCCACGGATGAGAACAGATTCAGTGGATATGGTGCGAACTGTCTCCCAGGCCCTGTTTCTTTTCTCCTGGGTGGCAGGGGGAAGTCACACGCGGGCAGAAACCAGCCCCGCCCCCGCTGCCGGAGTTTTTGAGGGCAGCGGGCGGAGGCAGAGAGCAGGAAGGGGAAGGCAGCAGCCCCCAGCGGGGAGGGTGGGACAAATCGGAACCTTGGAGTTGGTGAGATGGAATGTCTGTCGCCTGAAACATTTTGAAGATGTTTTTGCAGAGCTGGTGTACTTCGTTGGTGGTGGGAGACACAGGGCCTTTCTGACTCGTACAAATTCTACCCGGGTTGGGTGACCTGATTGTTAAAAGAGATCTCAGTGAAGACAAACGAGAAGGTTCCAAGAGTTAATCACTCACAAGGCTCCCCAAGGGCCAGGCTGCCTGATGAGCACACACACTGTCTTGGCCTGATGGCCTCATTTGGCATAAAGCTCTGGAGCAAGCGCCACGACAATTTGATTTTAGATGTCTGTCTGTTGACGCGAGCTAGGAACAGTGAAGGGGTTTCCTGCATCAGCGGCCACCACCTCAGGCCTTCAGAAATATGGCCGTGCCGTGGCCTGAGGAATGCAATCTGTCTTAGTTTGTCTGGGCTGCCCTAATAAGAGGACTGTAATCCAGGTGGTCTAAACCATGCACATTTCTTTCTCACAGTCCTGGAAGCTAGGAAGTTCGAGACCGGAGCACGGACAGACTCGGTGCCTGGGGACAACTGGCTTCCTGGATCACAGATGCGGTCTTCTTTCCATGTCCTCACGCGGTAGACCAGGGAAAGAGCTCTCTGGGGTCTCTTTCACAAGAGTGCTGGTCCCATTCGTGAGGACCTCACAAAGGCCCCACATCTCAATATCACTGCATTGGGGATGAGGATTTTAACAATGAATTTGGGGGGATCAAAATATTCAGTCCTTTGTACCATCCTACTTTTATTTCCACACACTGTCCTGAGTAGGGTTGGTCATCCTTGGGTACAAGGAAATGTCCATTAAATTTGGGGAGGCTACCAGAAGTATCCTGAAGGTTCAGATGTTTCTGATTTCTACGTCCACACCTGCACTATGATGCAGAATCTAGGGAGAAGGCCTCCCTTCTTTCTGTCTTCAGAAAGGCTGTCCCTCCCCCTTCCCTTCCCCCACTCTTCTGTCCACACTAATGCTGCCCCCGTTCCTGACTGAGAGCCTTTGCTTGCTGGAACATTCCTCCTCCAGATAGCCCCAGGGTCACTCCCATAAATTCTGATTTTGTTCAATGAGGCCTCCTCTGGACACTCTTTCATCCGTTTCTCTCCCCTACTAGAATGCAAGTTCAATAAGGGAACCAGTTTTCGTCTCTTTCATTCACTATTAGGACCATGCCTGGTACAGACTAAGTGTTAATAGACATTTGTTGTATGACTCAATGTCCTTCTGTCGCTCAGTCAT
The DNA here is from genome assembly GCF_010015895.1 of Lontra canadensis. Lineage (NCBI taxonomy): Eukaryota > Metazoa > Chordata > Mammalia > Carnivora > Mustelidae > Lontra > Lontra canadensis. The sequence goes on from NW_022631179.1 coordinate 1,808,855, forward strand.
TGTTCCTTTGGATGACAGGATTCTGATAAAATTTCCTCTACCTACTTTCCCGAGGACACTGCTGTTTCTCAAGAAAGGAAAATAAGTTACTACTACACAGGTGGAATTTTCTCTAATTTCCTGCACGGCTCTGGAGTGTTTTCTGTTTATCATATTTCCTCATCCTTTCATTAGAGAACCAGAAACTCAGTGCCTGAAGATATCGATTTACTCAGAAAGGGGGTCTTTTTATCTTTGACCAAAATTCCCCTCCTGACTCTTCGCATCTACACAGAACTCAAACACAGGCCCTATATGGTTGCTAAGATGCCAAGCTTATGGCGAATCTACTAGATGACTGATTCTGAACTTAAGCCATTGCTTGTTAGAAAAGGGAAATGTCCAGCTTGCCTCAATATTCGATACCAGACTCAGTAGGAGGAAGACAGCTGGTAGGCACCAAAACTGACATAAAACTAAAATTCATCATTAATGTCCATCACATGATATCTGAAACCACAGTTTTCTTACTAGGAGAAATGAAATGTAAATAGTTGAAGAAGTCATAAGAGTGAGCTGGTTCTAAAACTCCACCTGTGAGGAAAAGGGAATGTTGGAAACATGATTATTGTGTTGCATTGAATAGTACTTTTTCTTTTTCTCAAGAAGACTGCCTACTCAAATTCTTTTTACCAGAAGAAAAAGAGAATATGCAGAGGGAGAGCTAAGAACAGAGAAGTCACTTGACTAGGTCTCCAGTGTCCTTGAGTAAAAAGACCTGCTCTCCAGAACTGGCTGTGTCCCTGTGGATATTTTCTTTAAAATCTGTGGGACTCTGGGGAATCCTCTTACACTGTTGGTGGGAATGCAGACTGGTTTACCCACTCTGGAAAACAGTATGGAGGTTTCTCAAGAAGTTAAAAATAGAGCTACCCTACAACCCAGAAATTGCTCTGCTAGGTATTTACCCCGGTGATTCAAATGTAACAGTCTGAAGTGCAACCTCTACCCCAGGGTTTATAGCAGGAATGTCCACAATAGCCAAACTAGGGAAAGGGCCCAGATGTTCATCAACAGAGGAATGGATAAAGAAGATGTGGTATATAGATATAGACATAAATATATAGATAGATATAGATATAGCTATAGATATATAATGGAATACTATGCAGCCATCAAAACCCCCAAATCTTGCCATTTGCAACAATGTGGATGGAACTGGAGGGTATATATGCTGAGTGAAATAAGTCAATCAGAGAAAGACAATTATCATATGATTTTACTGTATGTGGAATACAAGAAACAGTGCAGAGGATCATAGGGGAAGGGAGGGAAAACTGGGGAAAAAATCAGAGAAGGAGACAAATCATGAGAGACTCTTAACTATAGGAAACAAAGTGAGGGCTGCTGAGGGGATGTGGGTGGGGGAATGGGCATTTAAGGAGGGCATGTGATATTATGAGCGCTAGGTGTTATATGCAACTAACGAGTTACTGAACTCTACATCTGAAACTAATGATATACTATATCTTGTCTAATTGAATTTAAATTTTAAAAAATCTATGAGCCTCAGTTTCCTCATTTGTAAAATGTGGGGACTGGATCTCTAAGGTCCTCTTAAGTCTACAAGTTTTTATTCTGAATTTCTCTCTATCACTGCTACTAGAACAACCTCCCCTTTCCCCAACGTGCACGCATGCACACACGCACAACAGATGTTCTGCATCTCACCCCACTCCTCCTTGGATTCCTAGTCATCCTACAGAATTTGCAGACATCATTGGTTCTCACATGCTTACGGCACTTTGGTGTCCCAGGCATGAATGCTGCAAGGTTTCCAGCTCTAGTCCACAGGAATAAGTCTGTCCCTACAGTGTATATAGTTTAAGTCCTTCTTGACATTACCAATTCATTCACAATCCCCTCCCTTCCCAGTTTGGCTTCACTGTGAATAGTCTTCCCCACCTGGATAGGCAGAGAGGTGTAAGCAGTGAAACTCTGATGCTCGTCCTGGGAGGAGTGCCATCTGGTTGCCCTTTTTGAGGGCAGAATGGCACCTATACTGGCCAATCAGTAACTGCAGCTCTCAGCATCTTGACAGGGATTCTGCTGGAACCTCCTTGAGGGTGGGTACTGTTATGCCCCAATAATGGGTCCGTGATTAAAGGAGCAAGACTGATATAAAGCGAAGGTTAAGCAAAGCTTTATTTCTCACCAAGCATCAAGAATCTAACCGAATGTTTGGGGATGCACCTCTTACAAGAGAGGGCGACCCTTCTCTGTTTCACAGAGTAGTTTTTAAGGGCAAAGGCCATGTGGTCAGGCCTGGCCATGCACAGGTGGCCAATGAGATTGTAACACACACGGGAAACTCCACAGTGATGCTAGGTCACCAATTGAATTACAATTTACCCTAGTAGACCTTTGAACCACCCTATTACACCTTGATTAGGATTGGCGCCAAAAGGCTCCCAAAGGGTGGGGGTCCATACTCCTTGGTAGCTAGGGAGACAGTATGCAACCCCCCACTGATCAGATGTCTCCACCTGGCCTGACCCACCCTTGTATCTGGACTTTGTTACCTGGAGCTGGTTTCAGGGACTTGTTTTTAAGTAGGTCCCTTGGGGGAAGGGGAGCAGGAACAGTTTAAGGGTTAAACAATAAAGTTATTTTTTAACCTCAATGGAAGCCTCTGGCTAAGATAAAAATATAAAATAGGTCCGTAATTACATGTATCAATATTTTAGGAGAAGGTGCCAGACTAAGCTTCTAGGGAAACCACCTTGAAAACATGGAAGGTAAGATTTGCATCCCTAATCACAGAAATGGCTGTCATATGTTCTAACATGCAAAGAAAATGCCATCATGTAGGCCAAACTGGTGCGGCAGATCAGAGACATCCAGGCTACAGGAAGCTCGTCTGAGAACCTCCTTTGTACTTCCTTTTTTCCCATTTCCAAATCCAATCTCAGTGCTATAGAGGCCAAGGGCAGGTAGCCCCAAGAAGGGCCACTTTGACATGAACATTATTTTGAATAAAAAGCAATCAAGACCTATCAGATTCAGGAAAAGCTCTTTACCTCCCCCTCAACTGCCTGCTTGTACCACCAGGAAGAGAGCTATTAACAGAGATTCCTCTTTACCTAAGAAACTTATCTACATAGGAAGGCAAGCTTTGTTTGCCAAACATCTCCTCTCACCTTCTTGCTAATGGTCCATCTCCCCTTTGTATTCTCAGACCCTACCCCTCTCCTCAGCTCATATAAGCATGTTGCCTCACTGTCCTTAGAATTTCCACGTCTGTGTTGATCCTCTGTATGTTCACTATTAAATCTGATTTTCTCCTGTTAATCTGTCTCATATCAATTTGATTCTTAGTGCAGCTAAAAGAACCTTGCAGGGTAGAGGAAAATCTTCCTTCCCAACAACCCTAAAAATGCTTGGAAACCTAAAGTCATTTCTGTACCAGCATATCAACACTAATGACTAAACTCACACACAATAGCTAAATACTCTGTTGTATTTTCCAGAACCACTTACATTCACAGAACATTGAGGCATTTTCAGGAAAAGATACATTTTTCTCCTGTAGTAATTATATGTCATCCTAACCCCACATGCCTTCATGAACAAGATTTTATTTGGTTCCATAGAAATTTATTTCAAGAAAACAAAACACTCAAGCACCTTGTATATACTTAAGCCACATTCATTCCCCTTTCACATCAGGTTGGTCTATTAGAACTGGGTTTCTCAAACTTTAATATAACTCGATATCACCTGAGATCATGTTCAGATGTGGATTCTGGTGGTGCCTGGGTGTCTCAGTGGGTTAAAGCCTCTGCCTTCGGCTCAGGTCATGATCTCAGGGTCCTGGGATCAAGCCCCGCATCAGGCTCTCTGCATGGTGGGGAGCCTGCTTCCTCCTCTCTCTCTCTGCCTACCTCTCTGCCTACTTGTGATCTCTGTCAAATAAATAAAGAAAAATCTTTATTAAAAAAAAAAAAGATGTATATTCTGATTCCATGGGTCTGGGAGTGGGCACAAGATTCTGCATTTCTACCAAACTCCCAGATGATGTCGATGCTCTTGGTCCCTTGCACCGCATAGAGAATAGTAGAGTCTGATTGTGCCTATGTAATTTGATGTGATCTTAGGTGTTAAAAAGAAAACCACAGGCCCACAAGAAATCACATAGGCTAAGTCACCAGACAGGGGTTAAATATTTAACAAAATAGCAGTTTCAATGTCTCGCAGACACGTAGTCTTACCAGTCCATCAGCAATTCTCTGCTTGACACCAATGAGGTCATCTGCCACATGGCCCCACCATCCCCCCCAGGAAGATGGAAGATGAGGTGATCTGTATAACAAGACCCACCCCACCCCAAAGGAAAGTGACCTTACCTCAAACAAGCTTTTCTTTCCTTTGCTAATAACTTCCTTGCCCCATTCTCCCTCCTATAAAACACTTATCATTTTGTATAACTCCACAGAGCCTCTTTGGTTGCTAGATGGGATGCTGCCCAATTCCTGAATCACTTAATAAAACCATTTAGATCTCTAAATGTAATCTCTTGAATTATGTGTTTTAACATAGGTCTTGCCCAGTTGCTGTCAGTTTGGGTTAAGATCTCTTTTGAAAGAGAGAGACTATGTTCACCTAACTTTCATTTCAGGATATTCTTATAATTGCTCTACTTTATTATCAGTTATTGTTAATAGCTCACCTTGACTAATTTATAAATTGAGCTTTATTACATGTATGTATGTATATGAAAGAACACATGTATGGGAGCTTTGGTATTATCCTTGGCTTCAGGCATCTCCTGGGGTCTTAGAAACTATCCTGCACAGATAACAGGGGACTACCCTAATGAATGATCTTCCTTTAAGTAATTCATGCATCATTCACCAGCGGAGGCAGGCTTTACCCCTTGTATAGGACACTAGGTTTCTGATGTTTCTGTTGTAAGGTATGGAGACAGTAGACAGGTTTCCTTTGAGGAACTGGAAGGTGAGCTAGATGCGTATTGACCCAGATCAGTGTGCAAACCCTTTGCTCCAGCCAGCAAGGTCTTCTTTCTGTCCCTGAGCCTACCACAGTGGTGTTGCTGCTCACTGCCCCTTTATGTCTGTGCTGCCTCCCTGGAGCTTCAATTTCCTCCTTCATAAAATGGTGATAATAATTGGAGCTACATCGTTTGGTTATTCCATCGTTGAGGAATATATAAGCTGGATCCAGGAAGTGCTCAATAAACAGCAGCTACTTTTAAGTGAATCTTACTTTATAGAAGTTGAGAAAGAAAACAAACCTTAGGGAGACCATCCTCCCTAGATTGTAAATGAAGAAATTGAAGGCTAGAGGTTTAAATGGTTCGCCCAGCACAACTAGCCCTACAGTCGGGTCCAGTGGCACCCAGTGCCACCTCTGCTTCTCCCCAAGCAGTGCTGCTCCTTCTCCATGAAGAAGCCTCTATTCCCTTCATGATGCAGGAGCATCCCTCCTCTGAAATCTGAGCATACCAACTATACCACTCTGAGTAACTGAATTACTCTTTGTATATGCTTATGCATCTTCCCAGATGGATCCAAAGTTCCTTAAGAGTATGATGTGACATTAAGTCTATGTCTGATTACTTTTGTATCCTCCCACAGTGCTTAGGTAAGGTTGGCAGCTAAAAGGACATCAGTAACTTTTTCCTGTGCCTGAGAAAGTAAAGCTGTGAAATCACTCTGAGAGCAGAATCTGGTTCCTCCATTTCCTCAAGGTCATGGCTAGGCCCACTTCTCTATAATGGCATGTGCCATTTTGAAAGGTCTCTGTTTATTTGACACATTGAAACAACATGGAGATTGTTTCCTTCCTTGGAAGCCAATATTGGTGGTTCTCTTCAACTTTTTGTATTTATATTTCATGGCCAGTACCTCCACCACTAAGGGTCTGTGTCTTTCTTCTGGCCTTCACAGTGACGATTGTAATACTAAATTTTCCAGAACCCCATTTTTAGAAACATTATTTCCAGTGTTACTTGCATGAACTTTCTTCACAGTCTTCTTATGTCCACGTCTTAAATTAAAAGAAGGAAGCTCAGAAGCCTACCAGATATTGGCATTTCCACATCTGTGCAGAGAGATAACATGACCAAGACAAAGGTTCAAGAGTACGTTTGTGGCAAACATGTGGAAGCCCCATGCACAGAAAGGCCAACTAAAGTGGCCAGAGGGGGCCACTGGCCAGACCTGGAAAATCTCCTTAAAACTTACTTGGATGATGAATTATTTTACCTCCTGGTCCAAAGCTATTTACCTGGGAAGAAAACATCTTATTATAGGGCCACGATTTCTCTATAACCATTTTTCAGCTGAAGTAAATAATTTACCATGGTGGTGCTTCTTTAAAACTAATATCTCAGCAAACTGCAGGGTGTTCGGTCCTCATATATGTAATGACAAGGCAGTAGAATGGAATGCTTTAGTGCATGGACTCTGGCCAAACAAACCTGCATTCAACTCTTAGCTTCAATACTTATTTCTGGGGAGGGCTTGAAGGGTTATTTAATCTCTCAAAGATTCAGCTAATTCATCTATAAAATAGAAATATTAATACCATCTACCTCATAGAGTTGTGAGAACTAAAGGTGATATTAAGGCCATTACACAGTGTCCTGCACACAGTGAGCATGGGACAAATGGCACCTATTGTGGTGATGATAATGATGATGATGATGATTTTCGTTGCCTAAACAGAATGATACAACCTACCATCAGTAGGGCATGTTTCTAGCTATTGTGGTAGCAATGGTGAATCCCACTGAGTTACGGCCACCTTCCTTACCCAGTAACTTCCCTTGTGCATGTTCACAAGAGAATCACTGGCAGGAGTTGAAGAGTCAGTGACCCAACACAAGACAGCATACCTTCATGCCTAACTGCCATCCATTCTTTCTAACTTGAGTCCTATTTTGCTTACATCGCAAAGCAACTTTTCTGTGGTAGACTGGACTTTTTAGTTACAACAGCAAAGGCCTAGTCCATGAAAGAAATCATTCATAAGATGGACCCCATCAGAATTAAAAACCTCTTCTCTAAGAAAGACACTGTCAAGAGAATAAAAAGACAATCCACAGACCGGGACAAAAATATCTGCAAAAGACACGATAAAGTATACGAAAAGAGTCCAACACTATATGTCATCACAAAATTGCAAATTACAATAACAATGAGATACTACTACATACTTATTATGAGAGCCAAAACTGAGAACACTGACAACACAAGATGTTGACAAAGATACAGAACAACAGTAACTATCATTCATTGCTGGTAGGAATGCAAAATGGTACAAATGCTTTGGAAGACAGACGATTTCTTACATAATTAAACATACTCTAACCATAAAATCCAGCAATTGCACTTCTTGGTATTTATCTAGAGGAGTTGAAAACTTATGTCCACACAAAAACCTTCACGTGGATATTTATACCACCTTTATTCGTAATTTCTAAAACTTGGAAGAAATCAAGAAGTCCTTCAGTTGCTGAATGAATAAATAAACTGTAATATATCCAAACAATAGAATATTATTTAGCAGTAAAAAGAAGTAAATTATCAAGCCCTGAAAAGACAAAGAGGAAATTTAAATGCGTATTACCAAATGGAAGAAGCTAATCTGTAAAAGCTGTGTACTGTATGATCCCAACTCTATGACATTCTGGAAAGGAAAAACTGTGAAGACAGTCAAAATACCTGTGCTTGCCAGGAGTTGCGGTTGGGGCATAGGAGAATGTGTAAGCAGAACACAGAGGATTTGGGAGGCAGTGAAAATACTCTGCATGATACTAAAATAAGAAATACATGTAATTAAACATCTGTACAAACCTACCCAATGTACAAGAGTGAATCCTAATATAAACTGGACTTTGGATAATTATGGTGTGTTGATGTAGGTTCATAGATTATAACAAATATACCATTCTGATGTCAAACGTTGTTAGTGGGGGTGGCTGCGCATATGGAGGAGTGTGAAGTTATTAGGGCCCTCTCTACTTTCTGCTCAACTTTTCTGTGAACCTAAAACTACTTTAAATATAAAATCTATTAAAAACAATTTCTATTTACAATAGCTGGAAAGAATAAAATATTTAAGAATGAATCTAACAAAAGAAGTTAAAAAACTTACACTCTAAAAACTACAAAATATCATTGAAAGAAATTAAAGACAACTTACATAAGTGGAAAGACATTCCATGTTCATGGATTGGAAGACAATATCATTAAGACAGCAATACTGCCCAAATTCATGTATACATTCAGTGCGATCTCCAAATGCCTTTTTTTTTCCAGAAAGTAACAAAATGATTTTAAGATGGAAACGGATGGAACTCAAAATAGCCAAAACAATTTTGAAAAAGCAGAGCAGACTTGGAAGACTCACCTCACACTACCCAATTTCGAAATGAACAAGAAAGTTACAGCAATCAAGACAGTGCAGTACAGAAAAGGACAGATATAGAGATCAATGGAATAGAATTGAGAGCTCAGAAATAAACTCCGAGATCTACGGTCAACTTGTTTTCCAAAAAAAGTGCCAACACAATTCCATGGGGAAGACACAGTCTTTTTAACAAACAGTGCTTGGACAACTGGTTAATCACACATACAAACACACGCACAAATGAAATCACACTCCTTCCTTAAACCGTACCCAAAATTAAGTCGAACTGAATGATAGGCCTAGATATAAGAGCTAGAACTATAAGACTCTCAAGAGGAAACATAGCTGTCAATCTTCATGACCTTGTGTTAAACAGGGATTTCTAAGGACACCAAAGAAAAAAGTAAACTAGTCTTGTCAAAATTAAAAACTTTTGTGCTTCAAGGAACACCATCAAGAAAGCACTAGGATAACCCAGAAAATGGGAGAAAATATTTGCAAATCCTACATCTATTAGGGGATTTCTATCCAGCACACATCAAGAACTCTTAGGACTCAATTACGAAAAAAAGATAACCCACATGAAAAATGAACAAACTGAACAGACATTTCGCCAAAGAAGGTAAACAGATGGCCAAAAACACATAAAAAGATAATTGACATCAGTAGCCATCCGGAAAACACAAATCAAAACTACAGGGAAGTACTGTTTCACACTGCTGGGATGACTAAAATCAAAAGATAAATAACACGGGACACCTGGGTGGCTCAGTGGGTTAAGTGTCTGCCTTTGGCACCAGTCATGATCTCAGGGTTCTGGGATCTAGCCCTGCATCAGGCTCCCGGTTCATTCAAGAGTCTGCTTCTCCCTCTTCTTCCGCCCTGCTTGTGCTCTTTCTCTCTCTTGCTCTCTCTCTCCCCCACAGTCTTTCTGTCTCTCAAATAAATAAGTAAAATCTTAAAAAAAAAAAAAAAGATAAATAACATGTTCGCAAAGATAGGGAGAGAGTGGACCCTTCCTCCGCTGTTGGTAGGGACGAAAATGGGGCAGCTGCTTTGGAAAACAGGTGAAACAGAGCTCCTGTGTGACCCAGCAACTACTCTGCAAGGTACTACCCAAGAGGAAGGAAAACACATGTTCATAAAAAAAATGTGTGCACAAATATTCAGAAAGGCATTATTCATATCAGCCAAAAAGTGTGATGACCCCAAATGTCCAACAACTGATGAATGGATGATAAAATGCGGTCTGTCCACTCAATGAAATATCACTCAACAATAATCAGGTATGAAGGACCCTCCCCAAGCTCCAATGTGGATGAGGCGTACACATTTATTCCAAGTAAAAGAAACTGAGCACGAAAGGCCACATAGCATATGACTCCATTTGCATGAAATGCCCAGAATAGGCAAATAGAGAGAGATAGAAAGTAGAGCAGTGGTTGCCTGGACCTGGGGGAGCCAGGGGGACATGGGAGTGACCACTAATACATTCAGGGTTTCTTGTGGAGCAGTGAAATTTTCTAAAATTGATTGCAGTGACAGTGGCATAACTTGGGGAATATACTAAAAACCATTTAAATTGCACATTTAAAACCATGTGAAGTGGAATTATATTCAATGAAGCTGTTATTAAGCAAAGGAGATGTATCCTAAATTTTAAAAACATACAAATTACACTAATGATACGACAATTAATGTAAAAATTTGACAAAGCCCATGAGATAGAGGAAGAACAGAACACGTGGTGAAATCTGAACGCTTTATAGCACTCAAGGGGAGGATTGTGGGTGTAGTTACTTCCAATATTTTTTTTTAAATAATTGCTATTTTCAGATGGTCAGCAAGTGGGGGAAGAAGGGGTAATATTTTCTTTTCTTTTTTTTTAAGATTTTTTTTAATTTATTCACTTGAGAGAAGCAAGAGAGAGAGCACAAGCAGGGGGAGCAGCAGGCAAAGGGAAAAGTAGACTCTCCGCTGAGCAGAGAGCCGGACGTGGGGCTCGATCCTAGGATGCCTCCTAGGACTCTGAGATCATGACCTGAGCCAAAGGCAGCCACTTAACCAACTGAGCCACCCAGGACCCCTCTCATTTTCTTTTTATTGTTCCAATAAAAATGGGCAACAGCAGGCTGAAAAGCAGAAAAGGGGCCACTTCTGTCTCACCTCATGATTTACTTCCTCTTGGCACTCATCAGCTACGTTGGGCATCTACTTACCAAACCTTCCCCAAGCTGGCCTTCTTTGTTTTCTTTGTTTTTCTTCTTTCTTCATTCTTTCTTCATTCTCTTCTTTCTGCTAATCTGCCTGCCTTCCCTCAATAAGTGATTATTAAGTCTCTGCCATGAGGCAGGCCTTGTGCTTTGTCCTGACATATAAAAATGGAGTTGGACATTCCCAAACCCACACCATCTACCTGAACACAGCCCTATGCCCCGGCCACACAGGATCATGACATGATCACATTCTCGTGCTTCTCCTATGCCAATGTCTTAATTTGGGATACACTTCTTTCCCTTTTTTTAGCCTATCAAAGTCCTACTTGTCTTTTAAGGCATGACTTTTTAAAAAAAAAATCACCTCTTCCATGAAGTCCTCCCTGATTTCGCTGAGCAAAATTACTTCCTCCTGAATTTACATTCCTTAGTAAATTTGCTGATATCATTTGCTCTATCATTTTGTTATTTTTTATGAATATGTGTTTATAAAGCTTTATTAAATCATATATATTTGGGTCCTAATTTTTCTGGTTTTAATTTTGCCACTGTATTCATACCAAATTTCTTAAGTGATGTAAAGTCTTTTGAGATTCAGTTATCAGTTTCCTGTGACATAGCTAAGGTTATTTTTTCAATTTGAGTACAGAGTTTCTATGACCCAGAATACTGTCTACCTTGGTGAATACTCCATGTGTACCTTTACCTTATGGTTTAGTATTTATTTTATTCTGTTTGGTATTATAATATGTTGTGCAACTGTCTTTGACTCTCATTAGGTATTAAATTCCTTGAAAGCGGTAACCTCATCTTACTGATTTTTTTTTTTAATTTTCCCAAACCTACCATAGTGCTGACACAGGAACTGCCCAGTGAATGTTTCTAGATTTTTCCTGCTATTTTATCTTTAATACTTTTTGCATGATTATTAAATGTGCCCCAGTGCCAAACGTTTTTTTTAACATTTTAACATGTATTCCTGTTAAAAGGCACATGAACTGTGTTCTTGCTTTTGAATGTTTTTAAAAAATAGAAACTGAAAAATTAAAAGCCCAAAAGGAAATTTCAATTTTTCAAAATTGTGTGCCACGTGAGAAATAGTTACTCCCTTTAGCTCGGGAAGCAACTGGCATAGAGGTGTCGGGGAACTGGAGAGAGGAGGAGATATTCAAATAATCACAAGGGAAGAAATAACCTAAGATAAATGAAAGTACCGGCCAAGGATTTCTTGCAGACGATCTCAATGTATATTCAATCACGTATCAGAGTCTACAGTGAAGCCTCTTACCAATTTGTGGACTAGAGCAGGGGGGATAAAAGAGAGAGAGAATACGGCTTTTCCTTTGGCCTTTTGACAAGTCATCCAGGGCTAGAGTGACAGAGACTTCTCTCTCTCGCAGCAGGGGCAGTCCTGGGCTAGGTGCGGGGACCCTAGCTCCCCTAGGTCACTTGGTACCACACCAGAGACCGCACGGGGAATCAGGGAAGCCCAAGTGCAGACAGCCCCGGCCGAGTGAGCACACTGCCACCTCCTGGTAGGAAGAGATAATGCAGATATCCGGTCCTGACCACAGTCACCCCGAAGCCACCAGCGACAGGGATCCCCAGGTGGCCGCCTGTGGGTTAGGCCCGTCTCCAAGGCACAGAGGCAGCAAACAACCCGGAAGCCTGGGTCTGCAGCTCTGAGGGGAGTCTTACCAACCACCCTTCGTGTGCTCTGAGGCACTATTCTAGACACTGAGACAAAGCAGGGAAAGAAACAGACCAAATTCCTGCCCCCAGGGGTTTAAATTATAACGGGGAGACAGAAAAACAAACAAAATAAAAATGCAAATTATGGGGGCACCTGGGTGGCTCAGTGGGTTAAGCCTCTGCCTTCAGCTCAGGTCATGATCCCAGTATCCTGGGATCGAGCCCCGCATGGGGCCCCCGCATCGGGCTCTGCTCAGCGGGGAGCCTGCTTCCTCCTCTCTCTTTGCCTGCCTCTCTGCCTACTTGTGATCTCTGTCAAAGAAATAAATACAATTTTTAAAAAAATTTTTTAAATTAAAAAAAATGCAAATTATGGATGGGGAAGAAGGTACTAGTGCTTTGGGCAAAACAAAACTGGGGGAGGGGGACTAGAGACCGCTCTGCGGGGTGGAGCAAGGGGTGCTGTAATTTTAGTCAGGGGTCTGAGAAGGCCTCCTGCAGCCTGGAAGACACCGGCCCCTTCAGCGGCCCTGTGGAACAGCAAGCCTGCGGCTGGCATCCTCAGAGAGCAGGCAGGAACTTGGGGCGGGGAGCGGCGGAGATCCACCTGGCCTCACGTAAGGATTTTTTTATTTTGCCCGGTGAGTTGGGCCCTTGGACAGTGATCTGACTTGCATTCGAAAGGTTCCCTCTGCCTGTGCCTTGTAAAGAAACTCTAGAGAGAATCAAGAGGCCAAGAGGAGGCTACGATATTAAGGCAGAGGAGAATGGATCCCGCAGCATGGGGCCAGGGGCAGCAGCGGATCAAGAGGAAGCCTGCAGGGTCAAGGAGCTAATCCTCCAAGAGGGTCCCGGATGCTTCATGGGGGGCTAGCAGGGCGCAGGTGCTCCAGAAAGCCCAGCAGTGGGCTGGGAGTAGGAGGATCAGTGCCCACCTGGGCCCAGAAGTCCCCCAGACCTAGATGAGAAGCTCTGCTAGGTTCTGACCAGCCACCTAATCTAAACAAGCACTAGGACTCTCTAAGCCTCATTTTCTTTATCTATAAAAAGGGGATCAGAGTTCACATCATCATGGTGTTTGGGGAACAAGTACATTATATAAGATAAAAGCATACTGTTGGCGTCCAGAAAATCATAGCATTCTTTAAAACAAACTCTCTCGGGGCGCCTGGGTGGCCCAGTGGGTTAAAGCCTCTGCCTTCGGCTCAGGTCATGATCCCAGGGTTCTGGAATCGAGCCCCACATCGGGCTGTCTGCTCCGCAGGGAGCCTGCTTCCTCTTCTCTCTCTCTCTGCCTGGCTCTCTGCCTACTTGTGATCTCTGTCTGTCAAATAAATAAATAAAATCTTAAAAAAAATAAATAAAATAAAATAAAACAAACTCTCTCTTCAACCAACATGTCCTCATCATGCTCTCTCCTTGCAGGGCAGGAAGGGAAACCTGCCTTTGGGATCCAAAGGGGCAGATTGATGATGACTTCAGTAATGTAGCTTCACAGCCCTCCAGCTGCACGAGATCCCCCTGGGGAAACTCTTGCTAAGGAAAAAGCCCACTAACCCAAACATCCCTGCCAACCAGAAGCTGAAGGGGATGCCCAGGTTGGGGGTGGGGGTGGGGGACGTGCCAGATGGGCCAATTTGTGCTCAGCCTAGACTCACACTTGGGGCCTGAGCTTGTGGCACGGCAGTCAGCTAGACTTTTCCCAGACTTATTTTGAATCGAGTTTCACTACCTTAATACATTTTGCATGACATGTTGTGTACACTCTGATGTAATTTCTTACTTAAAAGACAGAGATTCTACAGAGCTAGTAACAGCTCTGGAATTCTTCCCTTCTGTGGTTCCTTGCTCAGGTTCACACACTGAGCCTTGTGTGGCAAGCCACCAGGTCACCTTAACAAGTCTCCTCTCGAGCAAGGGGTGCTTTGGGTCTAAGGTCTGCATAGTAAGAGGTACATTCTGATGTCTCTTTCCTAAACAAAAAGGCTCCTGCGTGGATTTTGCTCCTGTTGTCTTCACAGAGAGGGATGGTGAGTTCTCACATTTAAAATCAGAGGCCCTGTCTCCCCATTCAGATGCTTTATTACATAAACAGCATTAGGTGCTGCATTATCTGATAACTTGGAGGAGAGAGTGGGGGGGTAGGTCCATTCCACGTGAGGCCACTTAAATGTGAGATCAAACTGTCCTAGTAAAAATGTACTAAAGCATGACAAGAGATCAAGAGATCACTTAAAATGGAAAAAAAAAAAAAAGAAGAAGAAAATACTCAGTAGTCACTTCTTGAGGATTCTAGGGAAGCTACTCACTTTTATTTAACTATGAATAAAGGGAAATTACGGAGTATTTATTCTGTATTCCTTATATAAATTGTCCCTTGAGGTAGCCAGATAAGGATGGTGAGGGAAGTTTCTAGAAGTATTGAGTCTAAGACACAAAGAAGTCATGACTGCACACCGTCGTGTTCCAAATCCATGAGGACTTTGATGGATCTGAGCGATGACTATAGCTCACGAGAGCCAACCAGAAAGATGGGCTTCTGAAGGGTCTCACTCCACCTGTGAGGCATTCTCACCAAAATATCAAACCTGAATCTGATCGAAATTCTGGACCTAACCACCAATTTACAGAATACACATGAGACAAATAAAGACGTTATACATATCACCATAGCGGTGATGAAAATCAGCCCATGAGGAATTCCGCACAACAAATGTCCAGTCTCTGCAACAACGGCAGAAATTATCATGAGGGAGAGAAGAGAAGGATGAGGTGGTGGGAAGGGGAAGGGGGCAGACAGAGAGAGAGAGGGAACGTACGGATTAAAAGAAGTTAAGAAACCTTTTTATTTAGATGGTGATTGGAACAACTTGCAAAATTTTAAACTTAGGAGACAGAGAAGTGTACACATTCAGGATATCTGTTGACATTCAGCTATTATGACTTATTTTTAAAATGTGATTATGAGATTATTGTTATTTTATTTACCAATTTGGAGAAGACAGGCTGTGCGCAGCTGGTCTATGGTGTTAAAAGTCAGGATGGTCACTACCTGAGTAGTGGCTGGAAGGGAGACTCCCGGGACCTGGTGACCTTGTATCTTCGATCTCCTTGTGGACTTAACTGAGTTTTAAATTTGAGAGAATTTACAAGCTGTGCTTTGAGAGACGTTGTGCTCTTCTATATCTATATATTTTTGTTTTTATTCAATAAAAGCCTTTTTAAAAAAAAATTGACCAGGAGTTAACAGTTGTTCAAACTTGGTAACAGGTACATAGGAGTTTATTACAGAGTTATCTATGTTTCTGTTTTAGATTTTCTATCATAAACTAGAATCATTATAGTAACTAGACCAAAACTACGATTCAACTCAAGCTTTATCTTGAAAACCCAAACTAACCAACCCAAAACCAAGTTCGTCCAACATTTCACATAATGCAGGTTAAAATCGTATCCATGCACCATTTCTTAGAAGGAACAAAGTGAACCCTGAATAGATCAATGACATCTTTGGTGGCACTGAGTTTCACAATGAAACTATAAACCGGGTCATGTTTTGTTCCCTTATGGTCTTCATCCACTTCCCCAGGGCCCTTCCCTAATCCTTCGATAGTAA
Organism: Lontra canadensis; assembly: GCF_010015895.1. Classification (NCBI taxonomy): domain Eukaryota; kingdom Metazoa; phylum Chordata; class Mammalia; order Carnivora; family Mustelidae; genus Lontra; species Lontra canadensis. The sequence goes on from NW_022631179.1 coordinate 1,824,794, forward strand.
ACTCACACTCTGCCCCAGCATGGGGCATCATTCTTGCTGAGTGTCTTTCCTATGGTTGACTGTCCCAGTGCAGCCAGATCCTCATTTGTCAATGACTTTGCAGATGTTCTGAGCTGTTCTCCGGTATCTATTTCAGCACTGTCATGAAATCCCACCTCTTTCGCAAGATTTGAAATTCACTATGCAGTAATATGCAGTCTGTTTGGGTTGTTGCCATTCAAGCTTACCACATCAATCAACACAGAAAGGGTGACCAATAAAACAGTGGCCAGAGACCAATTCTGCTTCTTCACTTTAGATTAGAGTAAAAAACACAATATACAATATACTATATACAATACACTCTATATTTTATATACACAATATACTATACACAACACACGATATACTGTATACAATATACTATAATTTAGGAGGAAGAAATGGGGAGAGATGATTTAGCACTGACTGAGTGCCACTATGTGGTCAGCCCATTCGTGAATGTTTTTATGCTAGTTAACTTGGGCTTCCCTTAATAAACTGGAAGTGGGGCCTTTCAAATAGTGCAAAGTCCAGTAGCAAGAACTCCTGTGTCTGAAAGGTCAGAATCTATCACTCCTGACATAAGCAAGTGTTGAAGAATTTCCTGACATTTTTGAACCCTCCCAGAAGAGGCTTACATATCTTACATATCCCATATTAAACAAGTTAAGACGTTCTTCTTCGACCCTGCCAACCCCAGATAAGTTATTCTTATCTCCCTGTCCCTCGTGTCCTGTCTACCTCTCTCTTGATCCACTTTTCCTCCCTCTAGCTTATCATCTTGCCTCCCCCCAAAAATAAAACAAAATCCTCCCCCCTCTTTTACATAGAGGGGTTCAGCTTGGGCCCAGCCCTGATCCTCAACCTGTGTTCCCCACTCATCACAACTCAAAGCACAAGATGACCCCACAGCCACCCAAATGTCTGTCCTTAGAGGGACATTCAGGAAACTGGGGGTTTTATCTGAGTTTTCCTTTTGTGGCCTTTGCTGACCAAAACTTCAGGATGTTCCTTCCAGACCCAGAGAGCGCTCTCCCCAGGACAAACCCTGGCCAATACAGCTCTCTTCACGCTGAGTACAAGGAAAGAAAACTGAAAAGCTATTTTAACATAGGTTATCTCAGAATGGTGTAACTGTGAAAGCCTTGTACTTTCTTTTTTTGTGCTTATCTGTGTTGTTAAAATGGCCTGGAATATAAACCTCTATTTAAAGTATTTTACCTTTTTTAAAAAAGATTGCATGGAGCACGAGAAGTTAACATGTGTGTAATAATTCACGTGTGATTATACTTTGATTTTTGAATCAGAGACAGATCTTAATTCTGAATGCTAAGGTAAGGAATTCATGGAAAAGAGCTCTAAAACATTTTTTTAGGCATTAACATGATAATCATCTTTGAGAGATTATTCCAAGCACTGGAAACAACATATGACTGGATTTTTTAAGAGTCCATGAAAGTATAGGTTGACTTCCAGAAAACATAATGCCATAAGAAGTGTTAAAATCCTTCTTCCCAGAAATGTCTGGAGTGACCAAAGAAATAAGATGAGCATGAGCTAAAATGTCATCCCAAATGCCCCACATCTTATAGACTAAAGGAAAATGCCATGAACTAACTAACAAGCATCCTTACTTTGAATACAAAATGGTATCAAGCAGAAGCAGACCTTCTTCTGCATTATAAAGGCATTCCCGTACTTCACACCTGTCCATGAACACTAAAGGGATATCCCCATAAGCAATAACATTTGGGTGGTCTGCATTTATACTAACATATAGGACCTCCTAGTATAAGTTGATACAGTAATTTAAATAGTTTATGTTTAAATTTAATAATAAACCTCAATAAGAAACATGTTTGTGGGCACCTAGGTGGCTCAGTCATTAAGCATCCATCTTTGGCTCAGGTCATGAATCCAGGGTCCTGGTATGGAGCCGCTCTTCAGGCTCCCTGCTCTTTGGGAAGCCTGCTTCTCCCTCTCCCACTTCACCTGCTTGTGTTCCTGCTCTTGCTGTCCCTCTCAGTCAAATAAATGAATAAATGAATAAATGAATAAATAAATAAATAAATAAATAAATAAATAAATAAAGTCTTAAAAAAAGAAAAAAGAAGAAACACATTTGTACTTTATAGGACTAGAAAGTAAATATACAGGAGAGCCTGCGTGGCTCAGTTAGTTAAGCATCTGCCTTTAGCTCAGGTCATGATCTCAGGGTCCTAGGATCTAGCCCCACATTGGGCTTCCTACTCAACCAGGAGCCTGCTTCTCCCTCTCCCTTGGCCCAACCCCCAGCACTCATGTGCTCTCTTTCTCTCTCTCAAATAAATAAACAGAATCTTTTTTTTTAAAGTAAACATACAAATCTGAACTATTTGCCTGATGGAAGTTATTGACAGGAACGATTAGAATAGAAATAGTAGCAGACTTAGAGGATGATTGTGGAGCTGACCAGAGCAAGAAGAAAAGAAGAAAAGTGAAGAATGAAAGAGCCAGGTTGGGTAGAGAGAAGGAGAGCAAAAAGGTATTACATAAGCACAGGGTAAAATCGTTGAGTGATGACCACATGTGGCTGAGCAAATTAAAGAGTAGTAACAATAAAAGCCAACATTTGTTGAACACTCACCATATGCCAGGTAGAATGTGAAATTCTGACTGTGTAATATTTAATCATCTTTGAAAAAGAAAAAAAAAAAGTAGGTGAGCTTCCTAACACTACTAGAATTAGACGGTTAGATGGGATATTTTGCAGAACTTTTCTCTAACTTCAAAATTCCAGAGATGGCTTTTAATGTATATGACATTCTGCTTCAGAACCTTGCATGGTGTCCGTACATTAACTAAACAAATATGCCAGACTTTTTTTAAAGAAGACACTGAAACATTTTTAAATATTCTAAAGTCAGGATAAAATGGCCATATACGCACAAATTTTTGAAATCTCTCTCTTTCTTTAAAGATTTATTTATTTATTTATTTATTTTAGAGAGAGAGAGAGAGAGAGAGAGAGAGCATGTGTGCAAGCAGGAGAAGGGGCAGAAGGAGAAGGAAGGAGAGAGAGAATCTCAAGCAGACTTCCCACTGAGCGTGGAGCCTGACATGGGGCCCAATTCCACAACCCATGAGATCACAACCCATGCGATGACCACCTGAGCCGAAATCAAGAGTCAGATGCTTAACCAGCTGAGCCACCCAGGCGCCCTTCTTGAAATCCCTTTCAAAATCACTCTTGAAAGTGAATGACATGAACTTAAAAAATAAAAACACTAAAGAACAGGTCTTTCATGATGAAACAAACAAACAAACAAAAGGCCCAATCTTATACCACAACCTTGCACCAAATTCAGATATAATGTCAGGAATGGAAAAGTGACTCCCTTTCCAGAGAAGAGTATGCAAAGTAGCAGCAAGTGGGAAAATTCTGGAAAACCCGCAGTGCTGACAGGTCAGGGGCAGAAAGGGCATAGCTGGCTTCCAGCCTCTTTCCATGCTGGCAGGAAAGGGCTCAAGGCCCATACTTGGAAGAACGGCCAAATTTATCTTCCACTTTGGCCCAGGGAGAAAAAACTGAAGGGCCAAAGTGCAATCACCATTTTTACACTCCTGGCAGTGGAAGTAGCAGTGATTCAGGTAAGAGAGGAAAATACAGAACTATCTTTTTTTTCACATGTGAATGTCTCTGTCATCTAACTGCTTAAAAAATCTACAGCAAAAGAAATTTTCCATCTTCCAGATGGAAGAGTAAGTGATAATACAATCATCATTCCTTGTATTTTCCTTTATTTTGCATAGAAGAGTTATCTTATGCTGCGTTTTTAAAAAATTTTATTCTAAATGTAGGCCTCTGATTTTTTTTTAGATATTTTCTAAAAATTAGTCTATGAGGCATTATTTGCATAGAACTAATATGCGTTTATCATAGTGAAGAAAATATTTGTTATAAGAAAATAACGGCCCTTCCATACTCGTTTGTGGATCTCTCTGGGACTTTCTAGGACCTTTCTTAATGCTAATAGAATTAGATTTTGCTCTAGGCTCTGAAATGGGACAGAATGGTATATTAATTGAATGATCTCAGTGGCCATTCTGAATTTAAAGATGAACATTCACTTCTGTTCTATTTCCTATTTCAAATTTTGCCTAGCTATATTACCCAACATAGCCTCTCAGAGTTTCTGCAATGAGGTTAAATAACAACACTAAAACATTTAAAATGAAATCAAATCTTCCAAATTAAATTAAGACATTCCAAAAATCATATATTGACATACTGTGATACTCCTAAATCCAATAAAAAACCCCTCCCATTGTTAATTTCCCATTGATATAATTAAAAGATATAAATCTCAAAAAATTAAAATCCAAAATCTTTTAGTTGAAGTCCCAAAGGACTAAAGTGTGAAAAAATTCTGTTGTCCCTGTGCATTACGAACCCAAGAAATTAAAGTCTCCAATTTCAGTTTAAAGTCTAAATAATCATTCTCCTCAACTGCTCATTTGCTCAACTTCAGTTAGATGAATTTTTCATGTCTTCAATTCTTTAAGCAGCTGCAGCCTGGACTGTCTTTCTCTAGAGTGGCTGCAGTTCAGGACCTCAGATTTTGTGTCTGTTTGCTTGCCACACAACTCAGCAGCCTCACTATGAAGGGTCTAAAGCATATAAAATTACACAGCAATTGTTTTTCACACCCCAAATCTTAGGATAGTTAACCCAAACAAAATTATGTTCCAAATCTCGCAATTAGTGTCATCAAAAGTCATAATAGAAACTCAAAAAGTATCTGAAAAATATTTTTCAACTTTACTAGTCAACCTATGTTGCTTGTCTGGGGCCCATGATCATGACCCCCAAAACGAGTTAGGATTGCCCAAGAATGTCCATAGCAGTGCACCTGGGTAGCTGTTTGTTGGGCGACTGCGTTCGGCTCAGGTCATGATCCTGGAACCCCAGGATTGAGTCCCGCATCGGGTTCACTGTGCAGTGAGGAGTCTGCTTCTCCTGCAGACCTCTTTCCTCTCATGCTCTCTCTCTCTCTCTCATTCATTCTCTCTCTCTCTCAAATAAGTAAATGAAATCTTTGAAAAAAAAAGTTCATAACATTATGCATAACAGCCAAAAAAAATTGCAAACAATCCAGGGGTGCCTGGGTGGCTCAGTTGAGTACCCAACTCTTGCTTTCGGCTAAGGTCCTGGTCTCAGGGTCACTACACTGAGCTCTGCTAGGCTATGCACTCAGCAGGGAGTCTGCTTCTCTCGTTCCCCCTCCCGCTCTACCCCTCCCCACTGCTGTCTCTCTCTTTCTCAAATAAATAAATAAATAAATAAATAAATAAATAAATGTCTAAAAATAAATGAGATTATGCTGAGTGAAATAAGTCAAGCAGAGAGAGTCAATTGTCATATGGTTTCGCTTTTTTTGTGGAGCATAACAAATAACATGGAGGACATGGGGAGATGGAGAGGAGAAGGGAGTTGAGGGAAATTGGAAGGGGAGGTGAACCATGAAAGACTATGGACTCTGAAAAACAACCTGAGGGTTTTGAAGGGGCGGGGATGGGAGGGTGGGAGATGCTGGTGGTGGGTATTATGGAGGGCACCTATTTCATGGAGCACTGGGTGTGGTGCATAAACAATGAATTCTGTTACACTGAAAAGAAATTAAATTTTAAAAAATAAAAATAAATATAAACAATCCAATGCCATCAACTGATGAATGGGTAAACAAATGTAGCTCATCTATGCAATGAAAAATTATTCTGCTAAAAACTAATGGGAGTTGCTACATGCTACAATATGAATAAGTCTTGAAAACATACTGAAGTGAAAGAAGTCAGTCACAAAGGCTACACACTGTATGATTCCATTTACATGAACTATCCAGAATTGGCAAATCTGTAGAGATAAAAAGTAGATTAGTGATTACCAGGTGGTGGGGGTGGAGAGAACTGTGACCGACTGCTAATAGATGTGGGGTTTCTTTTTGGTGTGATGGAAATATTCTGGAATTTGTTACTGGTTTTAGTTACTGGTAAACAGGCAATAGTGATAGTTAATATGCTAAAAATTACTGATATGCCCATTTTGAAACCATGAATTTTATATATATATATATATGAATTAATTAATTCATTCATTCATTTTTAATTGAGGTGACTGGGTGGCTCAGTCATGTTTAATTTCAATCATTTTATTTAAAATTTTAATGCCAGTGTAATTAACATAGTGTTAAATTAGTTTCAGGTGTCCAAGATAGTGATTCAACACTTCTATACATTACTCAGTGCTCATCATAGGTGCACTCTTTCTTTTCTTTTCTTTTTTATTTTATAAGTGCACTCTTAATCCCCTTCATCTATTTCACCCATCTCCCATCTGGTAACCACCTGATTGCTCTCTATAGTTCAGAGCCTGGTTTTTGTAAACGAGTCCTTTTATATCTCAATTTTTAAAACCCTTGTGAGAACATCTCAAAAGAGGTTAAATTTAATGCTATGAGATTTACCACTTTTGTGGGACGAGGATGTGGTAGGGGCTAGGAGTCACTCGTTTCTTTTCTCAGGGATTGTCATTTGAGATATTCCTGTCTCTCTCTTTTTTTTTTTTTTTCCTTTAAACTGGTGAGGGAAGCAGTTGGCATCAGACCCTGAGAATCAGCTCTTTCCGTTCAGTTTCCACTACCCCTTGAGGGCCATCTTTCTGCTCGGTGTGGGCTCCCACGTGGTGACAGGGCCTGCACTCTCTCCCAGGAACCGGTGTTTTTGGTCCTGAGCCACAATGGAGACTGCCCCTTGTTGTGGAACATCTTAGGTCTATGAACCCAGCTTCCCAGGGAATGTTCATCCCCAGAACTATTTCAGCAGGAGAACCACTTTCAGCAAGTTCCTGAAATAAAGGGGCTTTTGGTGAAGTGCGCCTCTAGAGGCCTTTGGGACAAATCCCTGTGTCATCTCTACTGGAGACCGCGCATCCTAGGGTTTGAGATGTTACAGGCTCTGGATGTCAAAGTGGGGAATAAGTCTTAAAGACTCTTATAAACCATGCATATCCATGGTTTAGTCCCTCCATAGATTCCTCCCTTGGCTCTGAATTCAGTTCAGACACTATTAACTGGGGCACCTGGGTAGCTCAGTTGGTTATGCATTTGCCTTTGGCTCAGGTCAGGATTCCGGGGTCCTGGGATTGAGTCCTGCTTAGCTGAGGGCCAGCTTCTCCCCCTCCCTTCCCCTCTGGCTGCTGCTCCACCTGCTTGTGCTCTCCCTCTGTCAAACAAATAAAATCTTAGCAAATACGATCTAAAGAAGAAAAAAAAGGCACAAAAAGACAGCAGCCAACCCACACTTGCACAAGCCCTTTACTTGCACGCTAGTTATCAAGCTCATACACATGATTTAGCTGCATTAAATTCTTGCCTGTGGACCTGGTTGAAAATCAGATTGTAAAAGTGCAAATAATTATCCCCAATCAAGATGCTCTTGTCCTTTTGAGTGAATCCTTACCTCAGATGCACTTGTTACTGAGGTTCTGATGGCCCCTGTCTGCAGGCAGTGAGACCCTGTAAAGCTATTAAATGCCAGTGTCATTCAAAATAAAACTGTCCGCAATTCAAATTCTAAAGCCAGCCCCTGCTAGGCACCATGACCACCTACCATTAGTTCAAGACCAACATCTAAAACAACCATTTCCTTGTAGTCAGAGTAGCCATAAATTACAGTGACTCATCAAAGTCAAAATCTCAGGTTGCCTAAGACTTTAAGTGTTTGCCAGGGGCCATGAGAAGTTAGAAAGCAAAAAATTATTACAATCTCACTGCACAAAATAGGCCACTGCAAACTCCTAAGGACATAAATCCTCATGGCCTGGCTCTAGAGAAACCAGTCTGAATATCATTGTGTTCCTGATTCACAAACAGAAATGGATAGATTATCTGTAACTTCCTACATAACCCCAAAGCCCTCAAACCTTAACCAAACACAAAGCTCTCTCTATATAATGATCTCAATGGCTTTAAAAATAAGCATCAAAATCCTACGCTCCAAAACAGAATATACAAAAATGATAATAACAACTGTCTTCAAGTGATTGGATGGTGAATGATTTCTATTTTCTAATTTTAATCTCCAAGATTTTTCTATAAAAGTTTCAATTATTTACACAATGAGAAAATTCCCTAACTGCCTCTGTGTCATGGAAGGGCCACACTTCCTGCTTTCACCTCCAGAAGCCAAGGGCTGATTAGAATTCTGACACTTCCTAGAAACTGCTGCAGCCTCCTGACATTGGAATGAGTCTGGATCTCACAGTTGTATCACCGCTAGCCCAGGAGTCTCTATTTCTCCCATGAAGTTATGGGGTTTAACACAGAATCTCTGAAATTAAAAGCAAAACAAAAATAAAGCAAAGTGACTAAATGTTTGGACTAGTCTTCATTTACCAGATAGCCAGTAAGCTCACAAAAGCCTTGACTGTCTTCCAGAGAGAGTTGTAGAGAATAGAGAACAGGACACAGTTGTACCTTTACTAGCTGAACAAGCTCACAAGATGGGGCTATGATCATTTTCAATTTAGAACATTAGCTGAACTAGAAGAAATCTCAGCAGGCACTAAACAGATGTTTACTGTCATGGTGAAGTCTATAAAGATACATTTTAAAGTTAAAAGAATATTTGATCAGGGGTGCCTGGGTGGCTCAGTGGGTTAAAGCCTCGGCCTTCGGCTCAGATCATGATCCTAGGGACCTGGGATGGAGTACCGCGTTAGGCTCTCTGCTCAGTGGGGAGCCTGCTTTCTCCTCTCCTCTCTCTGCCTGCCTCTCTGCCTACTTGAGATCTCTGTCAAATAAATAAATAAATAAATCTTTTTAAAAAGGGGGGGATCCAGGTGGTGGGTATTAAGGAGGGCACGTATTGCATGGAGCACTGGGTGTGGTGCAAAAACAATGAATACTGTTACGCTGGAAAAAAAAAAAAAGAAGATAAAAAAATGTAAATAAAAAAAAAGCATTGAAGATAATATAAGCAAGATTTCTATGACCAGAGTTCAAATAAAGCTCAAATGGTTTTGCAGCTTTCATTTAAGTATTTTTTTAAAGATTATATTTATTTTTTATTTTTTTTTTATTTTTATTTTTTTTTATTTTCAGCATAACAGTACTCATTGTTTTTGCACCACACTGAGTGCTCCATGCAATCTGTGCCCTCTCCAATACCCACAACTGGGTCCCTGCTTTTCCCTCTCCTCTCTGCCTATGCTCTATCTCTCTCTGTCTTTCAAAAACATAAATAAAATCTTAAAAAATACATTTCAGTGACGTCCTATCATACTTAAAACACACATTTTTAAAGATAGCCTACAAAACACCCTGTATGATCTAGTTTACAATTTCATCTTCTACTAAATATCCATATATTTGATTTTTTCCTATTTCTTTGTTACCTCAGATCTTTGCACTTTCCCCTTTTACTTTTGTGCTACAACTGAAGACTTTTTAAATAAGTCTTAAGATTCTTTTGATCAAACCAATATTTTAGATAACCTATTGGAGTTGTTTTCAAACCTTCATAAAAGTATGGCCAATTAAGGATGTATCCAAATTCTTTGGCCCAGATAATAAGCCATGTCTTCCATTGGGAGTTGTAGGGACTTCCTGGAACCTGCAGCCTGTAGAAATGTTTCATTTAGCCTCCTAAGATTCTGGGATTACTGTTTCAACCGTCTAATGACAACATGAACATTGGTTCCCCCCAAATCCAAAATTGTTAACCCTAGCTCCCCTGATAAATTCTTGGGACTCTTTGCAAGCCTCCAGGCTTGCTGGAATGTACAGATTCAACCTCTTAGTGTTAAGGCTGTTTACACTGTCTAAATAGTGCAGATATGGAAGGATCTCTACATAGTGCTGCTTAATGAGGCCTACCATTCCCCCTGCAGATCCAGTGTGGCCACTGCTGCCTTTCACTGCCAACCTTCAGAGCAGGAGTCCCCTGTTGCTTATTTCTTCCAATGGTGTTTGCCAAGGCCTCCACTTTAGTGGGATCTCCAGCAGACATTCCCATGGTGAGTCTTGTACTGTACTCTTAATGGGTCAACATGAGTCAAACAGATGCTCTGTAGGGGCCTCTCCTGCTCTTCTGAGATGGTCTGGTGATGAGAGTAGCTGACTTTGACGGACAGCAATGGCACTGATGACTCCCCAGACTGTGGTATGGCCTTCTAGAGCTTGATAAAGAAAATAATAAAAATTTTATAGCTTTTAAATCCAAAATTAATTCTAAGGGTAACAGTGATGATAAGTAAATAATATAAATTTTTAACAACTGTCAATATAAGGAATTGTGCTGACCCGGGATCAATAAAACATGGTTCTTGACTTCTCCCTGCTTTACTATCTTGCACAATGATTCACAAATTTTGGAGTGCATTTAAAAATATGGGAAAGGTGGGAGTGATATCACCAAAATAATGATGTAGGAGACCTCCATCCCTTCACAAAGATCAATAATCAGAAAGCTATCCATGAACAAAAATGGCTCTGGAAGAGCTTAGGAGTCCTCTTAAGAAATCTTAGCAACACACAAACAAAAAAACTTGAGAATAATTGCACAAGAAAAGAAGAACGTTTCATTTTGCCTGCATCATCTCACCCCTCAAGTGGGCACTGCTCAGTGCCAATAGTACCCAGCCAGAAAGAGTTCCACTTACCAGAAGAGGAAAAGCAGAGTGAGGGACCAGCTCTTCCAGGCTTTCAGGATACTGCACAAAGGTTCCAATTCAGTTTTACCCCACCCAGAGACCAACAAAAGTGAGATATGCAGAGATGGCTAGGAACAACAAGAAACACAATAGCTACTAATAGCATC